>NW_025745987.1:107500-135000 GCF_021184085.1 Oncorhynchus gorbuscha | reverse complement strand
GTAGGATGAACCAACTGTATATAATATAATGTCGCTGTAGGCTGCTGAACCAACTGTATATAATATAATGTCGCTGGAGGCTGAACCAACTGTATATAATATAATGTCGCTGGAGGCTGAACCAACTGTATATAATATAATGTCGCTGGAGGCTGCTGAACCAACTGTATATAATATAATGTCGCTGGAGGCTGAACCAACTGTATATAATATAATGTCACTGGAGGCTGAACCAACTGTATATAATATAATGTCGCTGGAGGCTGAACCAACTGTATATAATATAATGTCGCTGGAGGCTGCTGAACCAACTGTATATAATATAATGTCGCTGTAGGCTGAACCAACTGTATATAATATAATGTCGCTGTAGGCTGCTGAACCAACTGTATATAATATAATGTCACTGGAGGCTGAACCAACTGTATATAATATAATGTCGCTGGAGGCTGAACCAACTGTATATAATATAATGTCGCTGGAGGCTGAACCAACTGTATATAATATAATGTCGCTGTAGGCTGAACCAACTGTATATAATATAATGTCGCTGGAGGCTGAACCAACTGTATATAATATAATGTCGCTGGAGGCTGAACCAACTGTATATAATATAATGTCGCTGGAGGCTGAACCAACTGTATATAATATAATGTCGCTGGAGGCTGAACCAACTGTATATAATATAATGTCGCTGGAGGCTGAACCAACTGTATATAATATAATGTCGCTGGAGGCTGAACCAACTGTATATAATATAATGTCGCTGGAGGCTGAACCAACTGTATATAATATAATGTCGCTGGAGGCTGCTGAACCAACTGTATATAATATAATGTCGCTGGAGGCTGAACCAACTGTATATAATATAATGACGCTGGAGGCTGAACCAACTGTATATAATATAATGTCGCTGGAGGCTGAACCAACTGTATATAATATAATGTCGCTGGAGGCTGAACCAACTGTATATAATATAATGTCGCTGGAGGCTGAACCAACTGTATATAATATAATGTCGCTGTAGGCTGCTGAACCAACTGTATATAATATAATGTCGCTGGAGGCTGCTGAACCAACTGTATATAATATAATGTCGCTGGAGGCTGCTGAACCAACTGTATATAATATAATGTCGCTGGAGGCTGAACCAACTGTATATAATATAATGTCGCTGGAGGCTGAACCAACTGTATATAATATAATGTCGCTGGAGGCTGAACCAACTGTATATAATATAATGTCGCTGGAGGCTGAACCAACTGTATATAATATAATGTCGCTGTAGGCTGCTGAACCAACTGTATATAATATAATGTCGCTGGAGGCTGAACCAACTGTATATAATATAATGTCGCTGGAGGCTGAACCAACTGTATATAATATAATGACGCTGGAGGCTGAACCAACTGTATATAATATAATGTCGCTGGAGGCTGAACCAACTGTATATAATATAATGTCGCTGGAGGCTGAACCAACTGTATATAATATAATGACGCTGGAGGCTGAACCAACTGTATATAATATAATGTCGCTGTAGGCTGCTGAACCAACTGTATATAATATAATGTGAGGCTACAACTGTATATAATATAATGTCGCTGGGCTGAATATATAATATAATGTCGCTGGAGGCTGAACCAACTGTATATAATATAATGTCGCTGGAGGCTGAACCAACTGTATATAATATAATGTCTCTGGAGGCTGAACCAACTGTATATAATATAATGTTGCTGTAGGCTGCTGAACCAACTGTATATAATATAATGTCGCTGTAGGCTGAACCAACTGTATATAATATAATGTCGCTGGAGGCTGAACCAACTGTATATAATATAATGTCGCTGGAGGCTGAACCAACTGTATATAATATAATGTCGCTGGAGGCTGCTGAACCAACTGTATATAATATAATGACGCTGTAGGCTGAACCAACTGTATATAATATAATGTCGCTGGAGGCTGCTGAACCAACTGTATATAATATAATGTCGCTGGAGGCTGAACCATCTGAGGAACCATCCCATCTATCACCTTGAGAAACACTGAGGAACCATCCCATCTATCACCTTTAGAAACACTGAGGAACACTCCCATCTATCACCTTTAGAAACACTGAGGAACGCTCCCATCTATCACCTTTAGAAACACTGAGGAACCATCCCATCTATCACCTTTAGAAACACTGAGGAACCATCCCATCTATCACCTTTAGAAACACTGAGGAACCATCCCATCTATCACCTTTAGAAACACTGAGGAACCCTCCCATCCATCACCTTTAGAAACACTGAGGAACCATCCCATCTATCACCTTTAGAAACACTGAGGAACCATCCCTATCACCTTTATCACCTTTAGAAACACTGAGGAACCCTCCCATCTATCACCTTTAGAAACACTGAGGAACCATCCCATCTATCACCTTTAGAAACACTGAGGAACCCTCCCATCTATCACCTTTAGAAACACTGAGGAACCCTCCCATCTATCACCTTTAGAAACACTGAGGAACCCTCCCATCTATCACCTTTAGAAACACTGAGGAACCATCCCATCTATCACCTTTAGAAACACTGAGGAACCATCCCATCTATCACCTTTAGAAACACTGAGGAACCATCCCATCTATCACCTTTAGAAACACTGAGGAACCATCCCATCTATCCACTGAGGATCTGCTGCTCCTCTATCCACTCTTGAGACCTGCACACACACACACACACACACACACACACACACACACACACACACACACACACACACACACACACACACACACACACGTTAATGACATTCGTAATAAACCTTTTGTCAAAATAAATGTTACATCCTGACTCCTCCCCTCCCGCATCCCTCAGTCCCTCCTCTTCCCCCAGTCCCTCTTCCCTCCTCCCCCCCCACCCCCCAGTCCCTCCTCCCCCCACTCCCGCATCCCCCAGTCCCTCCTCTTCCCTCCAGTCTCTCCTCTTCCCACCCCCCAGTCCCTCCTCCCCCCACTCCCGCATCCCTCGTCCCCCCAGTCCCCTCCAGTCTCTCCTCTTCCTCCTCATCCCCCCAGTCCCTCCTCTTCCCTCCAGTCCCTCCTCTTCCTCCCTCCTCTTCCTCCCTCCCCCAGTCCCTCCCCAGTCCCTCCCCCAGTCCCTCCCCCAGTCCCTCCCCCAGTCCCTCCTCCAGTCCCTCCCCCAGTCCCTCCTCCAGCCCCTCCTCCAGTCCCTCCCCTTCCTCCTCTAGTCCCTCCCCCCAGTACCCCTCTGTACCTCTTATGGACGGTGACGTGGTCGGCGTAGGGAGCCAGTCTGTTTGTGATGGTGTCAGCGAAGACTGACGGAGTGACATGATTGGCTGGAGCTTCCATCAGGTAACGGGCCAGGTTCTGCCCCTCTCCGTACAACACGCCCTTCTCCCAGCCAGACACACATCCACTGGACACACACACAGGTTACAGAGAGTCAGTGGATGTCCGTGTTTGTGTGTGTCTCTGTGTGTGTGTGTGTGTGTGTGTGTGTGTGTGTGTGTGTGTGTGTGTGTGTGTGTGTGTGTGTGTGTGTGTGTGTGTGTGTGTGTGTGTGTCTCTGTGTGTGTGTGTGTCTCTGTGTGTGTGTGTGTCTCTGTGTGTGTGTGTCTCTGTCTGTGTCTGTGTCTGTGTGTGTGTCTCTGTGTGTGTGTGTCTCTGTGTGTGTCTGTGTCTGTGTCTGTGTCTGTGTCTGTGTGTGTGTGTGTGTGTCTCTGTGTGTGTCTGTGTCTGTGTCTGTGTGTGTGTGTGTGTGTGTGTGTGTGTGTGTGTGTGTGTGTGTGTGTGTGTGTGTGTGTGTGTGTGTGTGTGTGTGTGTGTGTGTGTGTGTGTGTGTGTGTGTGTGTGTGTACCTGCCGTGCAGCTGTGTGGTGACTCTGGTCTTCTTCTTGGTTTTCAGGTCATCGTAAGTAAACAGCCCAAGAACAGCTCCCTCTGCTGCAGACTGGCTGTCATTACACCCATCCACCTCTATATGGGTCAACACATGGTTCTGGAGAACCCTGCAGCCTCCTGACAGACAGACTGGCTGTTATTAAACCCACCTCTATATGGGTCAACACATGGTTCAGGAGAACCCAGACAGACTGGCTGTTATTAAACCCACCTCTATATGGGTCAACACATGGTTCTGGAGAACCCTGCAGCCTCCTGACAGACAGACTGGCTGTCATTAAACCCACCTCTATATGGGTCAACACATGGTTCTGGAGAACCCAGACAGACTGGCTGTTATTAAACCCATCCACCTCTATATGGGTCAACACATGGTTCTGGAGAACCCAGACAGACTGGCTGTTATTAAACCCATCCACCTCTTTATGGGTCAACACATGGTTCTGGAGAACCCAGACAGACTGGCTGTTATTAAACCCACCTCTATATGGGTCAACACATGGTTCTGGAGAACCCAGACAGACTGGCTGTCATTAAACCCACCTCTATATGGGTCAACACATGGTTCTGGAGAACCCAGACAGACTGGCTGTTATTAAACCCACCCACCTCTATATGGGTCAACACATGGTTCAGGAGAACCCAGACAGACTGGCTGTTATTAAACCCACCTCTATATGGGTCAACACATGGTTCTGGAGAACCCAGACAGACTGGCTGTTATTAAACCCACCTCTATATGGGTCAACACATGGTTCTGGAGAACCCTGCAGCCTCCTGACAGACAGACTGGCTGTCATTAAACCCACCTCTATATGGGTCAACACATGGTTCTGGAGAACCCAGACAGACTGGCTGTTATTAAACCCACCCACCTCTATATGGGTCAACACATGGTTCAGGAGAACCCAGACAGACTGGCTGTTATTAAACCCACCTCTATATGGGTCAACACATGGTTCTGGAGAACCCAGACAGACTGGCTGTTATTAAACCCACCTCTATATGGGTCAACACATGGTTCTGGAGAACCCTGCAGCCTCCTGACAGACAGACTGGCTGTCATTAAACCCACCTCTATATGGGTCAACAGGTTCTGGACCCAGACAGACTGGCTGTTATTAAACCCATCCACCTCTATATGGGTCAACACATGGTTCTGGAGAACCCAGACAGACTGGCTGTTATTAAACCCACCTCTATATGGGTCAACACATGGTTCTGGAGAACCCAGACAGACTGGCTGTTATTAAACCCATCCACCTCTATATGGGTCAACACATGGTTCTGGAGAACCCTGCAGCCTCCTGACAGACAGACTGGCTGTTATTAAACCCACCTCTATATGGGTCAACACATGGTTCTGGAGAACCCAGACAGACTGGCTGTTATTAAACCCATCCACCTCTATATGGGTCAACACATGGTTCTGGAGAACCCAGACAGACTGGCTGTTATTAAACCCATAGTTGGTAGAATCATATTCAATAGGAGTCACAGGTTTATTGGTACTAAGAGGTGACAGACTGGCTGTTATTAAACCCAGAGTTGGTAGAATCACATTCAATAGGAGTCACAGGTTTATTGGTACTAAGAGGTGCTTCTACACCAAGTATAAACTCTGGGCTGTGAAGACAGACACTATCAACACATCTTGGTTTGTTACCTCTTAGAAAACATACTAAATATTTGACTGATAAAACGTGGAGCAGGTTGTGTATAGATCACTAAGAACGGTACCATCACACACACACACACACGTAAAAGGAGAGACTCACCTGCTATAGCAGCCCTGATGTTCTCCTTACAGGTGTCCCAGTACTCTGTTCCACACACACCCAGAGAGTTCCTCCCTAGACCAACTACTGCTATGCATGGGAAGTCCTGTATGCACACACACACACACACACACACACACACACACACACACACACACACACACACACACACACACACACACACACACACACACACACACACACACACACACACACACACACACACACACACACACACGGTAATTATTAAGCGTGTATCGTCTTGCTCTCATCTATAATATCTGCTTCATCCTGCTGCTCAGTGAGATGACGAGTTTAATATCGGTTGTTACAGCGTCACTACAGTTAATTTATATATTACCTCATGAAGACCGTAGAATATTCTGCTAATATAGTTAATATATATATTACCTCATGAAGACTGTAGAATATTCTGGTAATATAGTTAATATATATATTACCTCGTGAAGACTGTAGAATATTCTGGTAATATATCCTCATGACCGACAGAATATTCTGGTAATATAGTTAATATATATATTACCTCATGAAGACCGCAGAATATTCTGGTAATATAGTTAATATATATATTACCTCGTGAAGACCGTAGAATATTCTGGTAATATAGTTAATATATATATTACCTCATGAAGACCGTAGAATATTCTGGTAATATATATTACCTCATGAAGACCGTAGAATATTCTGGTAATATATATTACCTCATGAAGACTGTAGAATATTCTGGTAATATAGTTAATATATTTATTACCTCATGAAGACTGTAGAATATTCTGGTAATATAGTTAATATATTTATTACCTCATGAAGACCGTAGAATATTCTGGTAATATATATTACCTCATGAAGACTGTAGAATATTCTGGTAATATAGTTAATATATTTATTACCTCATGAAGACTGTAGAATATTCTGGTAATATATATATACCTCATGAAGACCGTAGAATATTCTGGTAATATATATTACCTCATGAAGACTGTAGAAATATTCTGGTAATATAGTTAATATATATATTACCTCATGAAGACTGTAGAATATTCTGGTAATATATATTACCTCATGAAGACCGTAGAATATTCTGGTAATATATATTACCTCATGAAGACTGTAGAATATTCTGGTAATATAGTTAATATATATATTACCTCATGAAGACCGTAGAATATTCTGGTAATATAGTTAATATATATATTACCTCATGAAGACCGTAGAATATTCTGGTAATATAGTTAATATATATATTACCTCATGAAGACTGTAGAATATTCTGGTAATATAGTTAATATATATATTACCTCATGAAGACTGTAGAATATTCTGGTAATATATATTACCTCATGAAGACCGTAGAATATTCTGGTAATATAGTTAATATATATTCTGGTATTACCTCATGAAGACTGTAGAATATTCTGGTAATATATATTATATATTACCTCATGAAGACCGTAGAATATTCTGGTAATATAGTTAATATATATATTACCTCATGAAGACCGTAGAATATTCTGGTAATATAGTTAATATATATTACCTCATGAAGACTGTAGAATATTCTGGTAATATAGTAATATATTTATTACCTCATGAAGACTGTAGAATATATATATTACCTCATGAAGACTAATATTCTGGTAATATAGTTAATATATTTATTACCTCATGAAGACTGTAGAATATTCTGGTAATATATATTACCTCATGAAGACTGTAGAATATTCTGGTAATATAGTTAATATATTTATTACCTCATGAAGACCGTAGAATATTCTGGTAATATATATTACCTCATGAAGACCGTAGAATATTCTGGTAATATAGTTAATATATATATTACCTCATGAAGACTGTAGAATATTCTGGTAATATATATTACCTCATGAAGACTGTAGAATATTCTGTAGAATATTTCTGGTAATATAGTTAATTATATATTACCTCATGAAGACCGTAGAATATTCTGGTAATATATATTACCTCATGAAGACTGTAGAATATTCTGGTAATATAGTTAATATATTTATTACCTCATGAAGACTGTAGAATATTCTGGTAATATAGTTAATATATATATTACCTCATGAAGACTGTAGAATATTCTGGTAATATATATTACCTCATGAAGACTGTAGAATATTCTGGTAATATATTATTATATATTACCTCATGAAGACTGTAGAATATTCTGGTAATATAGTTAATATATTAATATTACCTCATGAAGACTGTAGAATATTCTGGTAATATAGTTAATATATATATTACCTCATGAAGACCGTAGAATATTCTGGTAATATAGTTAATATATATATTACCTCATGAAGACCGTAGAATATTCTGGTAATATAGTTAATATATATATTACCTCATGAAGACTGTAGAATATTCTGGTAATATATATTACCTCATGAAGACCGTAGAATATTCTGGTAATATAGTTAATATATATATTACCTCATGAAGACTGTAGAATATTCTGGTAATATAGTTAATATATATATTACCTCATGAAGACCGTAGAATATTCTGGTAATATAGTTAATATATATATTACCTCATGAAGACCGTAGAATATTCTGGTAATATATATTACCTCATGAAGACTGTAGAATATTCTGGTAATATAGTTAATATATATATTACCTCATGAAGACTGTAGAATATTCTGGTAATATAGTTAATATATATATTACCTCATGAAGACTGTAGAATATTCTGGTAATATAGTTAATATATATATTACCTCATGAAGACCGTAGAATATTCTGGTAATATAGTTAATATATATATTACCTCATGAAGACCGTAGAATATTCTGGTAATATATATTACCTCATGAAGACCGTAGAATATTCTGGTAATATAGTTAATATATATATTACCTCATGAAGACCGTAGAATATTCTGGTAATATAGTTAATATATATATTACCTCATGAAGACTGTAGAATATTCTGGTAATATAGTTAATATATATATTACCTCATGAAGACCGTAGAATATTCTGGTAATATAGTTAATATATATATTACCTCATGAAGACCGTAGAATATTCTGGTAATATAGTTAATATATTTATTACCTCATGAAGACTGTAGAATATTCTGGTAATATAGTTATTATATATTACCTCATGAAGACCGTAGAATATTCTGGTAATATAGTTAATATATATATTACCTCATGAAGACTGTAGAATATTCTGGTCTTCCCTTTCTTCAGACCTGGTCCTGTAGAATATTCTGGTAATATAGTTAAGGTTTTTACCTCATGAAGACTGTAAACATTCTGGTACTGATAGGATGTGTGTGTCTGTTATGAAGACTGTGTGTTCTGTGTGAAGGTGTGTGTGTGTGTGTTGTTACCTCTGTGACTGTGAAGGTGTGTGTGTGTGAATATGTGTGTGTGTGAAGGTGTGTGTGTGTGTGAATAGTTAATAGTGTGTGTGTGTGTAGGTCTGTGTGTGTGTAGGTCTGTGTGTGTTAATGTGTATATTACCTCAGAAGACTGTGTGTTGTGAAGGTGAAGGTGTGTGTGTGGTGAAGTATGTGTGTGTGAAGGTGTGAAGTGTGTATGTGTGTGTATAGTGTGTGTGTATATGTGTGTGTGTGTGAAATATGTGTGTGTAATGTGTGTGTGTGTGTGAAGGTGTGTGTGTGTGTGTGTGTGTGTGTGTGTATGTGTGTGTGAAGACTGTAGAATATGTGTGTGTAATGTGTGAAGGTGTGTGTGTATGTGTGTGTGTGTGTGTGTGTGTGTGTGTGTGTGTGTGTGTGTGTGTGTGTGTAATGTGTGTGAAGTGTGTGTGTGGTGTGTGTGTGTGTAAGTATGTGTGTGTGTGTGAATATGTGGTAATGTGTTAATGTGTGTGAAGGTGTAGAATGTGTGGTAATGTGTGTGTATATACATGTGAAGGTGTGTGTGAAGGTGTGTGTGTGTGTAAGGTGTGTGTGTGTGAGTGTGTGTGTGTAATGTGTGTGTGTGAAGGTGTGTGTGTGTGTACCTGAAGACTGTGTGTGTGTGAAGGTGTGTGTGTGTGAAGTGTGTGTGTGTGTGTGTGTGTAGTGTGTGTGTGTGTGTACCTGTGAAGACCTGTGTGTGTGTGTGTGTGTGTGTGTGTGTGTGTGTGTGTGTGTGAAGGTGTGTGTGTGTGTGTGTGTGTGTGTGTTACCTGTGTGTGTGTGTGTGTGTGTATGTGTGTCAGGTGTGACCGTGAATGTGTGGTGTGTGTGTGTGGTACCTGTGTGTGTAGGTGTGTGTGTGTAGTGTGTATGTATGTGTGTGTGTGTATTGTGTGTGTGTGTGTGTGTGTGTGTGTGTGTGTGTGTGTGTGTGTGTGTGTATTGTGTGTGTGTGTATGTGTGTGTGTGTGTAGTGTGTGTGTGTGTAGGTGTGTGTGTGTGAATGTGTGTGTGTGTAGGTGTGTGTGTGTGTGAAGGTGTGTGTGTGTGAAGGTGTGTGTGTGTGTGTGTGTGTGTGTGTGTGTGGTGTGTGTGTGTGTGTGTGGTGTGTGTGTGTGTGTGTGAATGTGAAGGTGTGTGTGTGTGAAGGTGTGTGTGTGTGTGAAGGTGTGTGTGTGTGTGTGAAGGTGTGTGTGTGTGTGTGTGTGTGTGTGTGTGAAGTGTGTGTGTGTGTGGTGTGTGTGTGTGAAGGTGTGTGTGTGTGTGTGTGTGTGTGTGTGTGTGTGTGTGTGTAGGTGTGTGGTGTGTGTGTGTAGGTGTAGGTGTGTGTGTGTGTGAAGGTGTGTGTGTGTGTGTGACGGTGTGTGTGTGACGGTGTGTGTGTGACGGTGTGTGTGTGTAGGTGTGTGTGTGACGGTGTGTGTGTGACGGTGTGTGTGTGACGGTGTGTGTGTGACGGTGTGTGTGTGACGGTGTGTGTGTGTAGGTGTGTGTGTAGGTGTGTGTGTGAAGGTGTGTGTAGGTGTGTGTGTGAAGGTGTGTGTGTGAAGGTGTGTGTGTGACTCACATCTTTAGCAGCTCAGTCAGTTTACCAGACAGAACTCTGTCGACACCAGCTGCTGATTCAGTTAGATGGAGAGAGTCGTCCTCCTTCTCGCTCTCGTAAACGCCGAGTACCAGACCCTGTGTGGACACACACAGTCAACACAACCAGTCAACACAACCAGTCAACACAACCAGTCAACACAACCAGTCAACAGAACCAGTTAACACACCAGCTAGCTACTAGCACAGCAGCAGCAACAACAACAAGACTGTAGAGGGCTGTGGCTCGCTCTCGTAAACGCAGAGTACCAGACCCTGTGTGGACACACAACCAGTTAACACACCAGCTAGCTACTAGCACAGCAGCAGCAACAACAACAACAAGACTGTAGAGGGCCCCAAGGGGGATGGATCCTGAGAGGACTGGTGTAGTAGATCTGTACCAGAACAGTGGGAGGGATCCTGAGAGGAGGGGTGTAGTAGATCTGTACCAGAACAGAGGGAGGGATCCTGAGAGGAGGGGTGTAGTAGATCTGTACCAGAACAGAGAGAGGGATCCTGAGAGGAGGGGTGTAGTAGATCTGTACCAGAACAGAGGGAGGGATCCTGAGAGGAGGGGTGTAGTAGATCTGTACCAGAACAGAGAGAGGGAACCTGAGAGGAGGGGTGTAGTAGATCTGTACCAGAACAGAGGGAGGGATCCTGAGAGGAGGGGTGTAGTAGATCTGTACCAGAACAGAGGGAGGGGTCCTGAGAGGAGGGGTGTAGTAGATCTGTACCAGAACAGAGGGAGGGATCCTGAGAGGAGGGGTGTAGTAGATCTGTACCAGACCAGAGGGAGGGATCCTGAGAGGAGGGTGTAGTAGATCTGTACCAGAACAGAGGGAGGGATCCTGAGAGGAGGGGTGTAGTAGATCTGTACCAGAACAGAGGGAGGGATCCTGAGAGGAGGGGTGTAGTAGATCTGTACCAGAACAGAGGGAGGGATCCTGAGAGGAGGGGGTGTAGTAGATCTGTACCAGAACAGAGGGAGGGATCCTGAGAGGAGGGGTGTAGTAGATCTGTACCAGAACAGAGGGAAGGATCCTGAGAGGAGGGGTGTAGTAGATCTGTACCAGAACAGAGGGAGGGATCCTGAGAGGAGGGGTATAGTAGATCTGTACCAGAACAGAGGGAGGGGTCCTGAGAGGAGGGGTGTAGTAGATCTGTACCAGAACAGAGGGAGGGATCCTGAGAGGAGGGGTGTAGTAGATCTGTACCAGACCAGAGGGAGGGATCCTGAGAGGAGGGGTGTAGTAGATCTGTACCAGAACAGAGGGAGGGATCCTGAGAGGAGGGGTATAGTAGATCTGTACCAGAACAGAGGGAGGGGTCCTGAGAGGAGTGTAGTAGATCTGTACCAGAACAGAGGGAGGGATCCTGAGAGGAGGGGTGTAGTAGATCTGTACCAGAACAGAGGGAGGGATCCTGAGAGGAGGGGTGTAGTAGATCTGTACCAGAACAGAGGGAGGGATCCTGAGAGGAGGGGTGTAGTAGATCTGTACCAGAACAGAGGGAGGGATCCTGAGAGGAGGGGTGTAGTAGATCTGTACCAGAACAGAGGGAGGGATCCTGAGAGGAGGGGTGTAGTAGATCTGTACCAGAACAGAGGGAGGGATCCTGAGAGGAGGGGTGTAGTAGATCTGTACCAGAACAGAATCAGAGGGAGGGGTGTAGTAGATCTGTACCAGAACAGAGGGAGGGTGTAGTAGATCTGTACCAGAACAGAGAGGAGGGGTGTAGTAGATCTGGACCAGAACAGAGGGAGGGGTGTAGTAGATCTGTACCAGAACAGAGAGGAGGGGTGTAGTAGATCTGTACCAGAACAGAGAGGAGGGGTGTAGTAGATCTGGACCAGAACAGAGGGAGGGGTGTAGTAGATCTGTACCAGAACAGAGGAGGGTGTAGTAGATCTGTACCAGAACAGAGGGAGGGGTGTAGTAGATCTGTACCAGAACAGAGAGGAGGGGTGTAGTAGATCTGGACCAGAACAGAGGGAGGGGTGTAGTAGATCTGTACCAGAACAGAGAGGAGGGGTGTAGTAGATCTGTACCAGAACAGAGGGAGGGGTGTAGTAGAGCTGTACCAGAACAGAGAGGAGGGGTGTAGTAGATCTGGACCAGAACAGAGAGGAGGGGTGCAGTAGATCTGTACCAGAACAGAGATATAAACCTACATATATATGTTTCAGTAAAGTTGGATGTTCATCATTTATAACAATAGTTACCAACTGCAGGGATGGAACGTAAGACTCAGGACATAGAGGTTGTGTTGGCAGCTGCAGAGAGGTGTTTGGGTGTGAGAGACAGCAGACGAGTTACAGGGTGGGTTGAGTGGTGGTGTCCCATCCTCTGACTGTTGGCCTGAAGTAGGACTAAATAGATTTAAATAGTAGGGTATTTATTATTATTGTTTGAGAGTGTAGTGTTAAATAGTAGGGTATCTTTTTTTAAATGACTTTGAGGAAAGATAATTAAGAACAGTATAAGCGAGTTCAACTCCAGTCTAGTAGGTGGCGGTAATCTTGAGCATTTCAGGTACAATGACAACCTAGTGTTTATATCCCGGGACATAAATGGTCATTCTTTTTGACCTGTCCCCAAATGAATATATAGTCGGTTCAGAGTTGGTGTTGATATTTCAAGCTGCGTGTCCTGATCGCGTCTGGTGTGGATGGACCAATCAGCGAGCGGTCCGGTCAGCACGGAACGTCCGCAGCGGATTTACGCTCCGCTGTTCTGAGTTACATTGATAATAATCACCGCCGGTCGACTCCGTCTTACTGCTGCTTTCTGGAAACAAGCGCTGTAAACATGGAGATATGGCGGTGTGGAAACTAGAACTCGAAAAAAATAGTTGTATTTCAATCTAAACATTTTGTGTTTTTTTAGAAAACTATCGCTGATATTTAAGTTGAAGTCCTTATGCGTTAATGTTCAAACCGAGCGTCGGGAATCTTAACCAAACCGCCTCCGTCCAATGACTTTAACTCTGTGTAATGGAACTGGGTCAAGGGACTAGGGAATTAATCTTGTTATCTAGACTTTATTAAACTTACTTTTCTGGCGTTCCAGTTGTTTTGTGCCACAGAAAAGTAGCGACAGCGGTGTCTCATCGCGGCCCGCAACACCGCTCCACTTAACAACCGCATCGTATCTGGGTTTTATTATATCCGTCTCTCGATGGGAAATGAGATTGATCAGAGAGTACTACTACTGTAGATGGATAAAACACGTTGGGAAGGGTTTGTCTTCCGACCTTCACCTGTCGCATAAACTGTTACGTCATCAGTAACCGACTCCGGCTGGCTTGTTTTTCAGTTTTAAAAGAAAATGAACTCTGTCGCCACCTGTCGACGGGTTTGCGAAACAATATCAAATGAATCTCCACAGAAACCAAACCACTGAAAAATGTGGATTCTTATTTATTAACTTAACTTTCATATATATATATATACACATATTAGATGTACACATGCATTTGAAGTCAGAAGTTTACATACACCTTAGCCAAATACATTTAAACTATTTTTTTTTCTCACAATTCCTGACATTTAATCCTAGTAAAATCCCCTGTCTTAGGTCAGTTAGGATCACCACTTTATTTTAAGAATGTGAAATGTAAGAATTATAGAATGATTAGGACTGGAGGGACTGGAGGAGAGGTACAGATCTAGCTAAACAGAACAATAGTGTACAGAATAATATTAGAGATAATTATTTATTTCAGCTTTTATTTCCTTCATCACATTCCCAGTGGGTCAGAAGTTTACATACACTCAATTAGTATTTGGTAGCATTGCCCTTAAATTGTTTAACTTGGGTCAAACATTTCGGGTAGCTTTCCACAATAAATTGGGTGAATTTTGGCCCATTCCTCCTTCCAGACTCACATTAAGCATATCCAATCGAAAATTAAATCTAGAATCGGCTTCCTATATCGCAACAAAGCATCCTTCACTCATGCTGCCAAACATACCCTCGTAAAACTGACCATCCTACCGATCCTCGACTTCGGTGATGTCATCTATAAAATAGCCTCCAACACTCTACTCAGCAAACTGGATGCAGTCTATCACAGTGCCATCCGTTTTGTCACCAAAGCCCCATACACTCGCTCTTTCCTTCCAGTTCTCTGCTGCCCATGACTGGAACGAATTGCAAAAATCTCTGAAGCTGGAGACTCACATCTCCCTCACTAGCTTTAAGCACCAGCTGTCAGAGCAGCTCACAGATCACTGCACCTGTACATAGCCCATCTGTAAACAGCCCATTTATCTACCTACCTCATCCCCATACTGGTATTTATCTATTTATTTATGTTGCTCCTTTGCACCCCAGTATCTCTACTTGCTCATTCATCTTCTGCCGATCTACCATTCCAGTGTTTAATTGCTATACTGTAATTACTTCAGCCACCATGGCCTATTTATTTCCTTATCTTACCTCATTTGCACTCACTGTATATAGACTTTTTGGCAACATGATGCTGCCACCCCCATGCTTCACGGTTGGGATGGTGATCTTCGGCTTGCAAGCCTCCCCTTTCTCCTACAAACATAACGATGGTCATTATGGCCAAACAGTTCTATTTTTTGTTTCATCAGACCAGAGGACATTTCTCCAAAAAGTATGATCTTTGTCCCAATGTTCAGTTGCAAACCGTAGTCAGGCTTTTTATGGCGGTTTTGGAGCAGTGGATTCTTCCTTGTGGAGCGGCCTTTCAGGTTGTCGATATAGGACTCGTTTTACTGTGGATATAGATACTTTTGTACCTCTTACCTCCACATCTTCACAGGGGCCAGTGTTGCTTACAGTTTCTAAAGACAGTAGATAGACCCAGTGTAGTGTAGATTACAGTTTCTATAGACAGTAGATATACCCAGTGTAGATTACAGTTTCTATAGACAGTAGATAGACCCAGTGTAGTGTAGATTACAGTTTCTATAGACAGTAGATAGACCCAGTGTAGATTACAGTTTCTATAGACAGTAGATAGACCCAGTGTAGATTACAGTTTCTATAGACAGTAGATAGACCCAGTGTAGATTACAGTTTCTATAGACAGTAGATAGACCCAGTGTAGTGTAGATTACAGTTTCTATAGACAGTAGATAGACCCAGTGTAGATTACAGTTTCTATAGACAGTAGATAGACCCAGTGTAGATTACAGTTTCTATAGACAGTAGATAGACCCAGTGTAGATTACAGTTTCTATAGACAGTAGATAGACCCAGTGTAGTGTAGATTACAGTTTCTATAGACAGTAGATAGACCCAGTGTAGATTACAGTTTCTATAGACAGTAGATAGACCCAGTGTAGATTACAGTTTCTATAGACAGTAGATAGACCCAGTGTAGTGTAGATTACAGTTTCTATAGACAGTAGATAGACCCAGTGTAGATTACAGTTTCTATAGACAGTAGATAGACCCAGTGTAGTGTAGATTACAGTTTCTATAGACAGTAGATAGACCCAGTGTAGTGTAGATTACAGTTTCTATAGACAGTTGATATGCCCAGTGTAGTGTAGATTACAGTTTCTATAGACAGTAGATAGACCCAGTGTAGATTACAGTTTCTATAGACAGTAGATAGACCCAGTGTAGTGTAGATTACAGTTTCTATAGACAGTAGATAGACCCATTGTAGATTACAGTTTCTATAGACAGTAGATAGACCCAGTGTAGATTACAGTTTCTATAGACAGTAGATAGACCCAGTTTGTAGTGTAGATTACAGTTTCTATAGACAGTAGATAGACCCAGTGTAGATTACAGTTTCTATAGACAGTAGATAGACCCAGTGTAGATTACAGTTTTTATAGACAGTATATGTGTAGATTACAGTTTCTATAGACAGTAGATAGACCCAGTGTAGATTACAGTTTCTATAGATTAGACCCAGTTTTACAGTTTCTATAGACAGTAGATAGACCCAGTGTAGATTAGTTTCTATAGACAGTAGATAGACCCAGTGTAGTGTAGATTACAGTTTCTATAGACAGTAGATAGACCCAGTGTAGATTACAGTTTCTATAGACAGTAGATAGACCCAGTGTAGATTACAGTTTCTATAGACAGTAGATAGACCCAGTGTAGATTACAGTTTCTATAGACAGTAGATAGACCCAGTGTAGTGTAGATTACAGTTTCTATAGACAGTAGATAGACCCAGTGTAGATTACAGTTTCTATAGACAGGAGATATACCCAGTGTAGTGTAGATTACAGTTTCTATAGACAGTAGATAGACCCAGTGTAGATTACAGTTTCTATAGACAGTAGATAGACCCAGTGTAGTATAGATTACAGTTTCTATAGACAGTAGATAGACCCAGTGTAGATTACAGTTTCTATAGACAGTAGATAGACCCAGTGTCCTGTAGATTACAGCAGGCTAGTAGATAATGTCCCACTAACAGTGTGTGTGTGTGCGTGCGTGCGTGCGTGCGTGCGTCTGTGTATGCGTCTGTGTCTGTGTCTGGTAGTTAGAGACACGTTCTATAGACAGTAGATAGACCCAGTGTCTGATAGCAGTAGAAACCCAGGTAGATTACAGTTTCTATAGACAGTGAACACCCCTGGAGGAGAGACAGAGAGGAGTGTAGATGGGAGAGGAGAGGAGAGGAGGAGAGACAGTAGAGGGAGAGTGAGTGGGATTACAGGGAGAGGGAGAGGGAGACCCAGGAGAGGGAGTTTCTAGGACAGAGAGGAGAGGAGTGTAGGAGATTAGGAGTTTCTATAGACAGTAGATAGACCCAGTGTAGTGTAGAGAGGAGGAGGTTTCTATAGACAGTTGAGCCCAGTGTAGAGATTACAGTTTCTATAGACAGGAGAGGAGGTGTAGAGGAGGGGTTTCTATAGAGAGGAGAGGAGATTACAGATGGGAGAGACAGTAGAGGTAGAGGACAGTTTCTAGACAGTAGGACCCAGGGAGAGGACAGAGATAGGTGTAGAAAGTTTCTAGAGGAGAGGACCCAGGTAGTTAGAGGAGTTTCTATAGACAGTAGATAGACCCAGTGCAGGAGATTACAGAGGACAGTAGATAGACCCAGTGTAGAGACAGTTTCTATAGACAGGAGAGGAGAGGTAGTGTAGATTACAGTTTCTAGGAGAGGAGAGGAGAGGGAGTGTAGATTACAGAGACAGGAGAGGAGAGTGTAGTAGAGATTAGAGGAGAGGGAGTAGGGAGAGGGAGAGGGAGTGGAGAGGGAGAGGAGAGAGGAGAGGAGAGGAGAGGAGCAGGAGAGGGAGAGGAACGAGGAGTTGGAGAGGAGAGGAGAGGAGAGGAGATGGGAGAGGGAGAGGAAGTGTGAGAGGAGAGGAGAGTGTGAGAGGTGAGAGAGGAGAGGAGAGGAGAGGAGAGGAGAGGAGGAGAGGAGAGGAGAGGAGAGGGGAGAGAGAGGAAGTTGGAGAGGAGAGGAGAGGAGATGGGAGAGGAGAGGTGAGGAGAGGAGAGGAGAGAGAGGGGGAGAGGAGAGGAGAGGGAGGAGTTGGAGAGGAGAGGAGAGGAGAGGGAGAGAGGAGAGGAGAGGAGAGGAGAGGAGAGGGAGAGGAGAGCCACGAGGAGATGGAGGAGAGGAGAGGAGAATGGAGAAGATGGAGGAGAGTCTCCTGGAGTTGGAGAGGAGAGGGAGAGGAGATGGGAGAGCTGCTAAGAAGGACGGCTAGAGGACCCAAACACCCCTGAGGAGAGGAGAGAGAGATGGGAGAGGAGAGGAGAGGGGAGAGGAGAGAGGAGAGGGAGAGAGGAGGGAGAGGAGAGGAGAGGAGAGGGAGGAGAGGAGAGGAGAGGAGAGGAGAGAGAGAGAGGGAGGAGATAAGAGATGGTGTCAGGTGGTGTGTGTGTGATGTGTATTACCATCCTCCTGGGTCATTACCAGGAGTATGCCCCACATTACCAAGGTATGCCCCACATTAGAGAGTCCCCACATTACCAAGGTAGTCCCCAGGAGAGGAGAGGTATTCCCCACAATACCAAGGTAGTCCCTACATTACCAAGGTAGTCCCCACAATACCAAGGTAGTCCACATTACCAAGGTAGTCCCCACATTACCAAGGTAGTCCACACATTACCAAGGTAGTCCCCACATTACCAAGGTAGTCCCCACATTACCAGGTAGTCCCCACATAACCAAGGTAGTCCCCACATTACAAGGTAGTCCCAAGGTCCCCACAATACCAAGATAGTCCCCACATTACCAAGGTAGTCCCCACATAACCAAGGTAGTCCCCACATTACCAAGGTAGTCCCCACATTACCAAGGTAGTCCCCACATTACCAAGGTAGTCCCCACATTACCAAGGTAGTCCCCACAATACCAAGGTAGTCCCCACATTACCAAGGTAGTCCCGACATTACCAAGGTAGTCCCCACATTACCAAGGTAGTCCCCACATTACCAAGGTATGCCCCACATTACCTAGGTAGTCCCCACATTACCAAGGTAGTCCCCACATTACCAAGGTAGTCCCCACAATACCAAGGTAGTCCCCACATTACCAAGGTAGTCCCGACATTACCAAGGTAGTCCCTACATTACCAAGGTAGTCCCCACAATACCAAGGTAGACCCCACAATACCAAGGTAGTCCCCACAATACCAAGGTAGTCCCCACATTACCAAGGTAGTCCCCACAATACCAAGGTAGTCCCCACAATATCAAGGTAGTCCCCACATTACCAAGGTAGTCCCCACATTACCAAGGTAGTCCCCACATTACCAAGGTAGTCCCCACAATACCAAGGTAGTCCCCACATTACCAAGGTAGTCCCCACAATACCAAGGTAGTCCCCACATTACCAAGGTAGTCCCCACAATGAAACAAGGAACATTCACCCTGGTGGGCATTACCAAGATAGTAAGTGGTGTGTGTGTGTGTGTGTAGTGGTGTGTGTGTGTGTGTGTGTGTGTGTGTGTGTGTGTGTGTGTGTGTGTGTGTGTGTGTGTGTGTGTGTGTGTGTGTGTGTGTGTGTGTGTGTGTGTGTGTGTGTGTGTGTGTGTGTGTGTGTGTGTGTGTGTGTGTGTGTGTGTGTGTGTGTGTGTGTGTGTGTGTGTGTGTGTGTGTGTGTGTGTGTGTGTGTGTGTGTGTGTGTGTGTGTGTGTGTGTGTGTGTGTGTGTGTGTGTGTGTGTGTGTGTGTGTGTGTGTGTGTGTGTGTAGTGGTGTGTGTGTGTGTGTGTAGTGGTGTGTGTGTGTGTGTGTAGTGGTGTGTGTGTGTGTGTGTGTGTGTGTGTGTGTGTGTGTGTGTGTGTGTGTGTGTGTGTGTGTGTGTGTGTGTGTGTGTGTGTGTGTGTGTGTGTGTGTGTGTGTGTGTGTGTGTGTGTGTGTGTGTGTGTGTGTGTGTGTGTGTGTGTGTGTGTGTGTGTGTGTGTGTGTGTGTGTGTGTGTGTGTGTGTGTACCTGCTATGG
Organism: Oncorhynchus gorbuscha; assembly: GCF_021184085.1. Taxonomy (NCBI): domain Eukaryota; kingdom Metazoa; phylum Chordata; class Actinopteri; order Salmoniformes; family Salmonidae; genus Oncorhynchus; species Oncorhynchus gorbuscha. Next base: position 114,886 of record NW_025745987.1, on the reverse strand, counting down.
TGTTCCAGATGTAGAGTCCAGTGGGGCCTTTAATGCTCTGGTAGGGAACCTGGTACACACACACACACACACACACACACACACACACACACACACACACACACACACACACACACACACACACACACACACACACACACACACACACACACACATAACACCACACAGAGATATACACTATAACACCACACAGAGATATACACTATAACACCACACAGAGATATACACTATAACACCACACAGAGATATACACTATAACACCACACAGAGATATACACTATAACACCACACAGAGATATACACTATAACACCACACACACTATAACACCACACAGAGATATACACTATAACACCACACAGAGATACACTATAAAACCAAACACACATCAGTCACCCCACAGAGCCCCTATAACTGACCACACAGAGATATGTTCACTATAACACAGACAGAAGACTGGACACACATAACACCACACAGAGATATACACTATAACACCATCACATGGAGACCTATACACTATAACACCACACAGGAAGACTGTACACACACACACACACACACACACACACACACAGATATACACTATAACACCACACAGAGATATACACTATAACACCACACAGAGATACACACTATAACACCACACACACATAACACCACACACACACATATACACTATAAAACAAACACACATCATCGTCACCCCACAGAGCCCCTACCTTGGGTAGATGTAATGAGTCCTGAGGGTTAGGCAACCAACAGGAAGACTATCACCATCACATGGAGACCTGTGTTCAGGGTCTGTACCAGGTCTAGGGAAGACTGGACACACACACACACAGAGAGAGACTATCACCATCACATGGAGACCTGTGTTCAGGGTCTGTACCAGAGTAAAGACTGTACAGATATATCCCATAACAGTCTGTAGTAGATATATCACACACACACACACACACACACACACACACACATAACAGTCTGTACAGATATATCCCCCCATAACAGTCTGTAGTAGATATATCCCCCACACAACACACATATAGATCTGGTCCCCCCAGGGTTAGGGTTAGGTGTAGATGTATCCCCATAACAGTCTGTTAGGGTAGATATATCCCCATAACAGTCTGTAGTAGATATATCCCATAACAGTCTGTAGTAGATATATCCATAACAGTCTGTAGTAGATATATCCCATAACAGTCTGTAGTAGATATATCCCCATAACAGTCTGTAGTAGATATATCCCCATAACAGTCTGTAGTAGATATATCCCCATAACAGTCTGTAGTAGATATATCCCCATAACAGTCTGTAGTAGATATATCCCATAACAGTCTGTAGTAGATATATCCCCCCATAACAGTCTGTAGTAGATATATCCCCATAACAGTCTGTAGTAGATATATCCCATAACAGTCTGTAGTAGATATATCCCCCCATAACAGTCTGTAGTAGATATATCCCCATAACAGTCTGTAGTAGATATATCCCCCATAACAGTCTGTAGTAGATATATCCCCCCATAACAGTCTGTAGTAGATATATCCCCATAACAGTCTGTAGTAGATATATCCCCATAACAGTCTGTAGTAGATATATCCCCATAACAGTCTGTAGTAGATATATCCCCATAACAGTCTGTAGTAGATATATCCCCATAACAGTCTGTAGTAGATATATCCCATAACAGTCTGTAGTAGATATATCCCCATAACAGTCTGTAGTAGATATATCCCCCATAACAGTCTGTAGTAGATATATCCCCATAACAGTCTGTAGTAGATATATCCCCATAACAGTCTGTAGTAGATATATCCCCATAACAGTCTGTAGTAGATATATCCCCATAACAGTCTGTAGTAGATATATCCCCATAACAGTCTGTAGTAGATATATCCCCCCATAACAGTCTGTAGTAGATATATCCCCCCATAACAGTCTGTAGTAGATATATCCCCATAACAGTCTGTAGTAGATATATCCCCCATAACAGTCTGTAGTAGATATATCCCCATAACAGTCTGTAGTAGATATATCCCCCCATAACAGTCTGTAGTAGATATATCCCCATAACAGTCTGTAGTAGATATATCCCCCCATAACAGTCTGTAGTAGATATATCCCCATAACAGTCTGTAGTAGATATATCCCCCCATAACAGTCTGTAGTAGATATATCCCATAACAGTCTGTAGTAGATATATCCCCCCATAACAGTCTGTAGTAGATATATCCCCCCATAACAGTCTGTAGTAGATATATCCCCATAACAGTCTGTAGTAGATATATCCCCCCATAACAGTCTGTAGTAGATATATCCCCATAACAGTCTGTAGTAGATATATCCCCATAACAGTCTGTAGTAGATATATCCCCATAACAGTCTGTAGTAGATATATCCCCATAACAGTCTGTAGTAGATATATCCCCATAACAGTCTGTAGTAGATATATCCCCCCATAACAGTCTGTAGTAGATATATCCCCATAACAGTCTGTAGTAGATATATCCCCCCATAACAGTCTGTAGTAGATATATCCCCCCATAACAGTCTGTAGTAGATATATCCCCCCATAACAGTCTGTAGTAGATATATCCCCCCATAACAGTCTGTAGTAGATATATCCCATAACAGTCTGTAGTAGATATATCCCCCCATAACAGTCTGTAGTAGATATATCCCCATAACAGTCTGTAGTAGATATATCCCCAAAACAGTCTGTAGTAGATATATCCCCATAACAGTCTGTAGTAGATATATCCCCAAAACAGTCTGTAGTAGATATATCCCCATAACAGTCTGTAGTAGATATATCCCATAACAGTCTGTAGTAGATATATCCCCATAACAGTCTGTACCCCCCTTACTGTATATCTTGGCGCTGCGGTTTCCCAGTCCACACCTCCTCGTCTTCTGACCCTGGAACAGCCCGTAGGAGATGTGTCCGGTGAACTTGTCCAGCTCAGAACAGTTGGCGCTAACCAGCTCTGCCCCGGTACCACACAGGATCCTCCCGCTGACCCAGCGCTCGGTCGCCAGGGCAACCAGCAGCAGAGTGGCAGAGAGCACGCAGAGCAGTGTGGCAAAGGAAAAGGTCAACCGTTTCCACAGCGACGGCATGGTCAGTCTGTCAGGGCGCCGGGTTTGGATAAACAACAGCAAATGTCTTTAAAATCCACCTCCATGTCTATTGTCTATCTATCTACTGTTCAAGCAGAGACCATGGGAACACCTCCCAGGCTACGGGAGACAGGTGGCGGTGTTACGGTCCTCTCGTCTCCTCTCGTCTCCTCTCGTCTCCTCTCTTACAACCTTTTCAAGCAGAGACCATGGGAACACCTCCCAGGCTACGGGAGAGAGGCGGCGGTGTTACGGTCCTCTCGTCTCCTCTCGTCTCCTCTCGTCTCCTCTCGTCTCCTCTCGTCTCCTCTCTTACAACCTTTTCAAGCAGAGACCATGGGAACACCTCACAGGCTACGGGAGAGAGGTGGCGGTGTTACGGTCCTCTCGTCTCCTCGTCTCCTCTCTTACAACCTTTTCAAGCAGAGACCATGGGAACACCTCCCAGGCATCCCGAGGGTCGGATCCTCCAGTCTGGAGTTGTGTCAGTCGGTGTGTCGGTCATCACAACTCTGTGAAATGAAACAGCTTGTTGTGATAGCTGGTAGAGAGGCTGCCATTAAAAGCTGAGATCCAGTCTGTGTTGGTCAGAGGGATCTGTTACAGACAGGAAGAAACTCGATCCCAGCACGCTATAGGGCTGCTAGTCACTGAGTTACATTCTGCCCTACTAACAACTCCCCCCTCTCTCTCCTTCCCTCTCTCTCATCCACTCTTCACCCTCCTCTCTCTCCTTCTCACTCCTTCTCTCTCTCTAGACACAGACAAGCTCCTTTGAGAGAGAGAGAGAGAGAGAGAGAGAGTGAGAGAAAGAGAGAGAGAAAAAGAGAGAGAGAGAGACAGAGAGAGAGAGAGACAGAGAGAGAGAGAGAGAGAGAGAGAGAGAGAGAGAGAGAGAGAGAGAGAGAGAGAGAGAGAGAGAGAGAGAGAGAGAGAGAGAGAGACAGAGAGAGAGAGAGACAGAGAGAGAGAGAGAGAGAAAGAGAGAGAGAGAGAGAGAGAGAGAGAGAGAGAAGAGAGACAGCGAGAGAGAGAGAGAGAGAGAGGGAGAGAGAGAGAGAGAGAGACAGAGAGAGGGAGAGAGACAGAGAGAGACAGAGAGAGAGAGGGAGAGAGAAAGAGAGAGAGGGAGAGAGACAGAGAGAGATACCAAGAATACTTTCTTCTGTTCCAGTGTGTTTAATGGATCTAGGACATGTGAGTGAGTGTGTGTGTGTGTCTGTGTGTGTGTCTGTCTGTGTCTGTGTGTGTCTGTGTGTGTGTGTGTGTGTCTGTGTGTGTGTGTTAACCTTTAGCTGCTGTTTTAGTGTTGCAATAGATTGATTGAATATTTACTGATGAGACATGACCTTTATGACCTTTATGATGCTCAGTGTTCCTGAATGATTTCACTTCCTGTCTGTCTACCAGTTATACAGTACATAGTAATATACAGTAGACACTTCCTGTCTGTCTGCCAGTTATACAGTACATAGTAATATACAGTAGACACTTCCTGTCTGTCTGCCAGTTATACAGTACATAGTAATATACAGTAGACACTTCCTGTCTGTCTGCCAGTTATACAGTACATAGTAATATACAGTAGACACTTCCTGTCTGTCTACCAGTTATACAGTACATAGTAATATACAGTAGACACTTCCTGTCTGTCTGCCAGTTATACAGTACATAGTAATATACAGTAGACACTTCCTGTCTGTCTGCCAGTTATACAGTACATAGTAATATACAGTAGACACTTCCTGTCTGTCTACCAGTTATACAGTACATAGTAATATACAGTAGACACTTCCTGTCTGTCTGCCAGTTATACAGTACATAGTAATATACAGTAGACACTTCCTGTCTGTCTGCCAGTTATACAGTACATAGTAATATACAGTAGACACTTCCTGTCTGTCTGCCAGTTATACAGTACATAGTAATATACAGTAGACACTTCCTGTCTGTCTGCCAGTTATACAGTACATAGTAATATACAGTAGACACTTCCTGTCTGTCTGCCAGTTATACAGTACTTAGTAATATACAGTAGACACTTCCTGTCTGTCTGCCAGTTATACAGTACATAGTAATATACAGTAGACACTTCCTGTCTGTCTACCAGTTATACAGTACATAGTAATATACAGTAGACACTTCCTGTCTGTCTGCCAGTTATACAGTACATAGTAATATACAGTAGACACTTCCTGTCTGTCTGCCAGTTATACAGTACCTAGTAATATACAGTAGACACTTCCTGTCTGTCTGCCAGTTATACAGTACCTAGTAATATACAGTAGACACTTCCTGTCTGTCTGCCAGTTATACAGTACATAGTAATATACAGTAGACACTTCCTGTCTGTCTGCCAGTTATACAGTACTTAGTAATATACAGTAGACACTTCCTGTCTGTCTGCCAGTTATACAGTACATAGTAATATACAGTAGACACTTCCTGTCTGTCTGCCAGTTATACAGTACATAGTAATATACAGTAGACACTTCCTGTCTGTCTGCCAGTTATACAGTACATAGTAATATACAGTAGACACTTCCTTACTATCTTGTTCTTGCTTTCTCAAGGGACGCCATTTAATCGGTTGTCACAACTCCGTACAATCAGCAGGAACCATCGGGATGTAGCGCTCAACAGTACATCCCACTTATAATGCAGCTGCTTCATCTGGATGTTATTCTTTATCAAAAGTTACCACGACACTTTTCAATTTCAAACAAGCCTCGCTCTTCCAACCACAATCCCTGTCTCTGCAAAAGCTCTCCCCAAAATGTCACGTCTCAATGGGGCTTCCCATGTTAAATAGCCTTTTGTCTACTAGAGGCCTCTATTCAATTCAATTCAATTCAAGGGCTTTATTGGCATGGGAAACATGTGTTAACATTGCCAAAGCAAGTGAGGTAGACAACATAAAAAGTGAATATATAAAGTGAAAAACAACAAAAAATTAACAGTAAACATTACACATACAGAAGTTTAAAAACAGTAAAGACATTACAAATGTCATATTATATATATATATATATATATCCTCTATCCTTCTCTATGGTGTCTGACTTCAGGTAGACACACAGTAGATGTTAAATAGTCTTTTGTCTACTAGAGGTATCTATCCTTCTCTATGGTGTCTGACTTCAGGTCAACCAATAGTATATGTTTATGTTAACATAGCCGTTTGTCTACTAGAGGCATCTATCCTTCTCTATGGTGTCTGACTTCAGGTAGACACACAGTAGATGTTATAAATAGCCTTTTGTCTACTGGAGGCATCTATCCTTCTCTATGGTGTCTGACTTCAGGTAGACACACAGTAGATGCGTGTTTCTGGCGCTACGTGGTGACGGAGCCACGTAAGTGACGCGCCTGTCTGTCAGCCGAGCCGTAGAACAAGATGGCGGACTCCTTAGCAGCGGCTCAGGGAGAGGAGAACGAACCGGAGAAAGAAGGCAAGGAGAGACGGATGGAGGGAGGTAGTGAGAGCCGGGGGTCGAAGGAGACCTCCGAGGTGACGGAGACGCTGGGGTTTTACGACAAGAAGAAAGCCCAGAAGGACAAGAAACGGAGTCTGTCTGGTGAGTACTGAACCAGAACCTCTGTTTGAGGACAGGAGAGCTCTCTGGTCTCAAGCCCAGGTACTGGTTCAGGTGAGTACCAACGGAGCCCCGTCCACAAACAAACACAGCCGGGTAGCTGGTGTGGCCAATTGATCAAATACTAAATTAATTACAGATTTAAGCATCCAAACAATGTATGTAGTTAGTTACACAGCCAGCCAGATAACGGTGGTGGGGATGGTAGTAGTAGTAGTAGTAGTAGTAGTAGTAGTAGTAGTAGTAGTAGTAGTAGTAGCAGTAGTAGTAGTAGTTGTAGTAGTAATAGTAGTAGTAGTAGTAATAGTAGTAGTAGCAGTAGTAGTAATAGTAGTAGTAATAGTAGCAGTAATAGTAGTAGTAGTAATAGTAGCAGTAGTAGTAGTAGTAGTAGTAGTAGTAGTAGTAGCAGTAGTAGTAATAGTAGTAGTAATAGTAGTAGTAATAGTAGTAGTAGTAATAGTAGCAGTAGTAGTAGTAGTAGTAGCAGTAGCAGTAGTAGTAATAGTAGTATTAATAGTAGCAGTAATAGTAGTAATAGTAGTAGTAATAGTAATAGTAGCAGCAGTAGTAGTAGTAGTAGTAGTAGTAGTAGTAGTAGTAGTAGTAGTAATAGTCGTAGTCGTAGTAGTAGCAGTAATAGTAGTAGTAATAGTAGCAGTAATA
>NW_025745987.1:57500-102500 GCF_021184085.1 Oncorhynchus gorbuscha | reverse complement strand
TGAGGAGCAGTGTGGACAGATTGAGGAGCAGTGTGGACAGATTGGGGTGAGGTGTGGACAGATTGAGGAGCAGTGTGGACAGATTGAGGAGCAGTGTGGACAGATTGAGGTGCAGTGTGGACAGATTGAGGAGCAGTGTGGAGCAGTGTGGACAGATTGAGGAGCAGTGTGGACAGATTGAGGAGCAGTGTGGACAGATTGGGGTGAGGTGTGGACAGATTGAGGTGCAGTGTGGACAGATTGAGGAGCAGTGTGGAGCAGTGTGGACAGATTGAGTAGCAGTGTGGACAGGTTGAGGAGCAGTGTGGACAGATTGAGGTGCAGTGTGGACAGATTGAGGAGCAGTGTGGAGCAGTGTGGACAGATTGGGGTGAGGTGTGGACAGATTGAGGTGCAGTGTGGACAGATTGAGGTGCAGTGTGGACAGATTGAGGAGCAGTGTGGACAGATTGAGGAGCAGTGTGGACAGATTGAGGAGCAGTGTGGACAGATTGAGGAGCAGTGTGGAGCAGTGTGGACAGATTGAGGAGCAGTGTGGACAGATTGAGGAGCAGTGTGGACAGATTGAGGAGCAGTGTGGACAGATTGAGGAGCAGTGTGGACAGATTGAGATAGACGGATTGATGTGTGTGTGTGTGTGTGTGTGTGTGTGTGTGTGTGTGTGTGTGTGTGTGTGTGTGTGTGTGTGTGTGTGTGTGTGTGTGTGTGTGTGTGTGTGTGTGTGTGTGTGTGTGTGTGTGTGTGTGTGTGTGTGTAGATCTGTCCCTAGCGAGGTTCATGGGGGCGGAGCTGACCCGAGGATACTTCCTGGAACACAATGAGGCTAAATACACAGAGAGACGAGAGAGGGTCTATACCTGCCTCCGGATCCCCAAGGAACTAGAGAAGGTACACACACACACACACACACACACACACACACACACACACACACACACACACACACACACACACACCACACACACACACACACACACACACACACACACACACACACACACACACACACTGATATAAACAGTCACCATAGTGATATAAACAGTCACCATAGTGATATAAACAGTCACCGTAGTGATATAAACAGTCACCGTAGTGATATAAACAGTCACCGTAGTGATATAAACAGTCACCGTAGTGATATAAACAGTCACCGTAGTGATATAAACAGTCACCATAGTGATATAAACAGTCACCATAGTGATATAAACAGTCACCATAGTGATATAAACAGTCACCATAGTGATATAAACAGTCACCATAGTGATATAAACAGTCACCATAGTGATATAAACAGTCACCATAGTGATATAAACAGTCACCGTAGTGATATAAACAGTCACCATAGTGATATAAACAGTCACCGTAGTGATATAAACAGTCACCGTAGTGATATAAACAGTCACCATAGTGATATAAACAGTCACCGTAGTGATATAAACAGTCACCGTAGTGATATAAACAGTCACCATAGTGATATAAACAGTCACCTTAGTGATATAAACAGTCACCATAGTGATATAAACAGTCACCGTAGTGATATAAACAGTCACCGTAGTGATATAAACAGTCACCATAGTGATATAAACAGTCACCGTAGTGATATAAACAGTCACCGTAGTGATATAAACAGTCACCGTAGTGATATAAACAGTCACCGTAGTGATATAAACAGTCACCGTAGTGATATAAACAGTCACCATAGTGATATAAACAGTCACCATAGTGATATAAACAGTCACCGTAGTGATATAAACAGTCACCATAGTGATATAAACAGTCACCATAGTGATATAAACAGTCACCATAGTGATATAAACAGTCACCATAGTGATCTAAACAGTCACCATAGTGATCTAAACAGTCACCATAGTGATATAAACAGTCACCATAGTGATATAAACTGTCTCTCTGTGTAGTTGATGCTGTAAGTGATATAAACAGTCACCATAGTGATATAAACAGTCACCATAGTGATATAAACAGTCACCGTAGTGATATAAACAGTCACCGTAGTGATATAAACAGTCACCATAGTGATATAAACAGTCACCGTAGTGATATAAACAGTCACCATAGTGATATAAACAGTCACCATAGTGATCTAAACAGTCACCGTAGTGATATAAACAGTCACCGTAGTGATATAAACAGTCACCATAGTGATATAAACAGTCACCATAGTGATATAAACAGTCACCGTAGTGATATAAACAGTCACCGTAGTGATATAAACAGTCACCGTAGTGATATAAACAGTCACCGTAGTGATATAAACAGTCACCGTAGTGATATAAACAGTCACCGTAGTGATATAAACAGTCACCGTAGTGATATAAACAGTCACCGTAGTGATATAAACAGTCACCGTAGTGATATAAACAGTCACCGTAGTGATATAAACAGTCACCGTAGTGATATAAACAGTCACCATAGTGATATAAACTGTCTCTCTGTGTAGTTGATGCTGTAAGTGATATAAACAGTCACCATAGTGATATAAACAGTCACCATAGTGATATAAACAGTCACCATAGTGATATAAACAGTCACCATAGTGATATAAACAGTCACCATAGTGATATAAACTGTCTCTCTGTGTAGTTGATGCTGTAAGTGATATAAACAGTCACCGTAGTGATATAAACAGTCACCGTAGTGATATAAACAGTCACCGTAGTGATATAAACAGTCACCATAGTGATATAAACTGTCTCTCTGTGTAGTTGATGCTGTAAGTGATATAAACAGTCACCATAGTGATATAAACAGTCACCATAGTGATATAAACAGTCACCATAGTGATATAAACAGTCACCGTAGTGATATAAACAGTCACCGTAGTGATATAAACAGTCACCGTAGTGATATAAACAGTCACCGTAGAGATATAAGCAGTCACCATAGTGATATAAACAATCACCATAGTGATATAAACAGTCACCGTAGTGATATAAACAGTCACCGTAGTGATATAAACAGTCACCGTAGTGATATAAACAGTCACCGTAGTGATATAAACAGTCACCGTAGTGATATAAACAGTCACCGTAGTGATATAAACAGTCACCGTAGTGATATAAACAGTCACCATAGTGATATAAACAGTCACCATAGTGATATAAACAGTCACCGTAGTGATATAAACAGTCACCATAGTGATATAAACAGTCACCATAGTGATATAAACAGTCACCGTAGTGATATAAACAGTCACCGTAGTGATATAAACAGTCACCGTAGTGATATAAACAGTCACCGTAGTGATATAAACAGTCACCGTAGTGATATAAACAGTCACCGTAGTGATATAAACAGTCACCGTAGTGATATAAACAGTCACCGTAGTGATATAAACAGTCACCGTAGTGATATAAACAGTCACCGTAGTGATATAAACAGTCACCGTAGTGATATAAACTGTCTCTCTGTGTAGTTGATGCTGTAAGTGATATAAACAGTCACCATAGTGATATAAACAGTCACCATAGTGATATAAACAGTCACCATAGTGATATAAACAGTCACCATAGTGATATAAACAGTCACCATAGTGATATAAACTGTCTCTCTGTGTAGTTGATGCTGTAAGTGATATAAACAGTCACCGTAGTGATATAAACAGTCACCGTAGTGATATAAACAGTCACCGTAGTGATATAAACAGTCACCATAGTGATATAAACTGTCTCTCTGTGTAGTTGATGCTGTAAGTGATATAAACAGTCACCATAGTGATATAAACAGTCACCATAGTGATATAAACAGTCACCATAGTGATATAAACAGTCACCGTAGTGATATAAACAGTCACCGTAGTGATATAAACAGTCACCGTAGTGATATAAACAGTCACCGTAGTGATATAAACAGTCACCATAGTGATATAAACAGTCACCATAGTGATATAAACAGTCACCATAGTGATATAAACAGTCACCGTAGTGATATAAACAGTCACCGTAGTGATATAAACAGTCACCGTAGTGATATAAACAGTCACCGTAGTGATATAAACAGTCACCGTAGTGATATAAACAGTCACCGTAGTGATATAAACAGTCACCGTAGTGATATAAACAGTCACCGTAGTGATATAAACAGTCACCGTAGTGATATAAACAGTCACCGTAGTGATATAAACAGTCACCGTAGTGATATAAACAGTCACCGTAGTGATATAAACAGTCACCGTAGTGATATAAACAGTCACCGTAGTGATATAAACAGTCACCGTAGTGATATAAACAGTCACCATAGTGATATAAACTGTCTCTCTGTGTAGTTGATGCTGTAAGTGATATAAACAGTCACCATAGTGATATAAACAGTCACCATAGTGATATAAACAGTCACCATAGTGATATAAACAGTCACCATAGTGATATAAACAGTCACCATAGTGATATAAACTGTCTCTCTGTGTAGTTGATGCTGTAAGTGATATAAACAGTCACCGTAGTGATATAAACAGTCACCGTAGTGATATAAACAGTCACCGTAGTGATATAAACAGTCACCATAGTGATATAAACTGTCTCTCTGTGTAGTTGATGCTGTAAGTGATATAAACAGTCACCATAGTGATATAAACAGTCACCATAGTGATATAAACAGTCACCATAGTGATATAAACAGTCACCGTAGTGATATAAACAGTCACCGTAGTGATATAAACAGTCACCGTAGTGATATAAACAGTCACCGTAGTGATATAAACAGTCACCATAGTGATATAAACAGTCACCATAGTGATATAAACAGTCACCATAGTGATATAAACAGTCACCATAGTGATATAAACAGTCACCATAGTGATATAAACAGTCACCGTAGTGATATAAACAGTCACCGTAGTGATATAAACAGTCACCGTAGTGATATAAACAGTCACCGTAGTGATATAAACAGTCACCGTAGTGATATAAACAGTCACCGTAGTGATATAAACAGTCACCGTAGTGATATAAACAGTCACCATAGTGATATAAACAGTCACCATAGTGATATAAACAGTCACCGTAGTGATATAAACAGTCACCGTAGTGATATAAACAGTCACCGTAGTGATATAAACAGTCACCGTAGTGATATAAACAGTCACCGTAGTGATATAAACAGTCACCGTAGTGATATAAACAGTCACCGTAGTGATATAAACAGTCACCGTAGTGATATAAACAGTCACCGTAGTGATATAAACAGTCACCGTAGTGATATAAACAGTCACCGTAGTGATATAAACAGTCACCGTAGTGATATAAACAGTCACCGTAGTGATATAAACAGTCACCGTAGTGATATAAACAGTCACCATAGTGATATAAACTGTCTCTCTGTGTAGTTGATGCTGTAAGTGATATAAACAGTCACCATAGTGATATAAACAGTCACCATAGTGATATAAACAGTCACCATAGTGATATAAACAGTCACCATAGTGATATAAACAGTCACCATAGTGATATAAACAGTCACCATAGTGATATAAACAGTCACCATAGTGATATAAACTGTCTCTCTGTGTAGTTGATGCTGTAAGTGATATAAACAGTCACCGTAGTGATATAAACAGTCACCGTAGTGATATAAACAGTCACCGTAGTGATATAAACAGTCACCATAGTGATATAAACTGTCTCTCTGTGTAGTTGATGCTGTAAGTGATATAAACAGTCACCATAGTGATATAAACAGTCACCATAGTGATATAAACAGTCACCATAGTGATATAAACAGTCACCGTAGTGATATAAACAGTCACCGTAGTGATATAAACAGTCACCGTAGTGATATAAACAGTCACCGTAGTGATATAAACAGTCACCATAGTGATATAAACAGTCACCATAGTGATATAAACAGTCACCATAGTGATATAAACAGTCACCATAGTGATATAAACAGTCACCATAGTGATATAAACAGTCACCGTAGTGATATAAACAGTCACCATAGTGATATAAACAGTCACCGTAGTGATATAAACAGTCACCGTAGTGATATAAACAGTCACCGTAGTGATATAAACAGTCACCGTAGTGATATAAACAGTCACCGTAGTGATATAAACAGTCACCATAGTGATATAAACAGTCACCATAGTGATATAAACAGTCACCGTAGTGATATAAACAGTCACCATAGTGATATAAACAGTCACCGTAGTGATATAAACTGTCTCTCTGTGTAGTTGATGCTGTTTGGGTTCTTCCTGTGTCTGGATGCCTTCCTGTACGTGTTCACCCTGCTGCCTCTCAGAGTCCTACTGGCCCTCGTCCACCTACTGACCCTACCCTGCTGTGGTCTGAGGTAACACACCTACACACACCTCATCAGACTACTGACCCTACCCTGCTGTGGTCTGAGGTAACACACCTACACACACCTCATCAGACTACTGACCCTACCCTGCTGTGGTCTGAGGTAACACACCTACACACACCTCATCAGACTACTGACCCTACCCTGCTGTGGTCTGAGGTAACACACCTACACACACCTCATCAGACTACTGACCCTACCCTGCTGTGGTCTGAGGTAACACACCTACACACACCTCATCAGACTACTGACCCTACCCTGCTGTGGTCTGAGGTGACACACCTACTACACACACCTCATCAGACTACTGACCCTACCCTGCTGTGGTCTCAGGTGACACACCTACACACACCTCATCAGACTACTGACCCTACCCTGCTGTGGTCTGAGGTAACACACCTACACACACCTCATCAGACTACTGACCCTACCCTGCTGTGGTCTGAGGTAACACACCTACACACAACTCATCAGACTACTGACCCTACCCTGCTGTGGTCTGAGGTAACACACCTCATCAGACTACTGACCCTACCCTGCTGTGGTCTGAGGTAACACCTACACACACCTCATCAGACTACTGACCCTACCCTGCTGTGGACTGAGGTAACACACCTCATCAGACTACTGACCCTACCCTGCTGTGGTCTGAGGTAACACACCTACACACACCTCATCAGACTACTGACCCTACCCTGCTGTGGTCTGAGGTAACACACCTCATCAGACTACTGACCCTACCCTGCTGTGGTCTGAGGTAACACACCTCATCAGACTACTGACCCTACCCTGCTGTGGTCTGAGGTAACACACCTACACACACCTCATCAGACTACTGACCCTACCCTGTTGTGGTCTGAGGTAACACACCTACACACACCTCATCAGACTACTGACCCTACCCTGCTGTGGTCTGAGGTAACATCATGCTAACTCTTCTCTCTCTCCTCTCCTCCAGCCCAGGTCTGTGATGTATTGACGGGTGTCATCATGCTAACTCTTCTCTCTCTCCTCTCCTCCACAGTGGGTCTCCTCTCCTCCAGCCAGCCCAGGTCTGTGATGTGTTGAAGGGTGTCATCATGCTAACTCTTCTCTCTCTCCTCTCCTCCAGCCCAGGTCTGTGATGTGTTGAAGGGTGTCATCATGCTAACTCTTCTCTCTCTCCTCTCCTCCACAGTGGGTCTCCTCTCCTCCAGCCAGCCCAGGTCTGTGATGTGTTGAAGGGTGTCATCATGCTAACTCTTCTCTCTCTCCTCTCCTCCAGCCCAGGTCTGTGATGTGTTGAAGGGTGTCATCATGCTAACTCTTCTCTCTCTCCTCTCCTCCACAGTGGGTCTCCTCTCCTCCAGCCCAGGTCTGTGATGTGTTGAAGGGTGTCATCATGCTAACTCTTCTCTCTCTCCTCTCCTCCACAGTGGGTCTCCTCTCCTCCAGCCAGCCCAGGTCTGTGATGTGTTGAAGGGTGTCATCATGCTAACTCTTCTCTCTCTCCTCTCCTCCACAGTGGGTCTCCTCTCCTCCAGCCAGCCCAGGTCTGTGATGTGTTGAAGGGTGTCATCGTGGTGTTGTGTTACGTCATGATGAGCTACGTGGACTACAGCATGATGTATCACCTTATCAGAGGACAGTCCGTCATCAAACTCTATATTATCTACAACATGCTGGAGGTAACACACTGAGATTACAGCATGATGTATCACCTTATCAGAGGACAGTCCGTCATCAAACTCTATATTATCTAGAGGTAACTGCTACCTGCAGCTTTTAATACCTCACCCGTACCTGCAGCTTTTCATACCTCAGCTGAACCTGCTGCTTTCAATACCTCACCCGTACCTGCAGCTTTTAATACCTCACCTCTACCTGCAGTTTTTCATACCTCACCTGTACCTGCAGCTTTTAATACCTCACCTGTACCTGCAGCTTTTAATACCTCACCTCTACCTGCAGCTTTTAACACCTCACCTGTACCTGCAGCTTTTAATACCTCACCTGTACCTGCAGCTTTTCATACCTCACCTCTACCTGCAGCTTTTAATACCTCACCTCTACCTGCAGCTTTTAATACCTCACCTGTACCTGCAGCTTTTAATACCTCACCTGTACCTGCAGCTTTTAATACCTCACCTGTACCTGCAGCTTTTAATACCTCACCTCTACCTGCAGCTTTTAATACCTCACCTGTACCTGCAGCTTTACACTGAGACACACACGCACAGCCGACTAACCGTGTGTGTGTGTGTGTGTGTGTGTGTGTGTGTGTGTGTGTGTGTGTGTGTGTGTGTGTGTGTGTGTGTGTGTGTGTGTGTGTGTGTGTGTGTGTGTGTGTGTGTGTGTGTGTGTGTGTGTGTGTGTGTGTGTGTGTGTGTGTGTGTTCCCTGCAGGTTGCAGACAGGCTGTTCTCTTCGTTTGGTCAGGACATTCTGGACGCTCTCTACTGGACTGCTACAGAACCTAAAGAGAAGAAGAGAGCTCATATAGGAGTGGTTCCTCACTTCCTCATGGCTGTTCTATATGTCTGTATCCTTACTGAACCTAAAGAGAAGAAGAGAGCTCAGTTAGGAGTGGTTCCTCACTTCCTCATGGCTGTTCTATATGTCTGTATCCTTACTGAACCTAAAGAGAAGAAGAGAGCTCATATAGGAGTGGTTCCTCACTTCCTCATGGCTGTTCTATATGTCTGTATCCTTACTGAACCTAAAGAGAAGAAGAGAGCTCATATAGGAGTGGTTCCTCACTTCCTCATGGCTGTTCTATATGTCTGTATCCTTACTGAACCTAAAGAGAAGAAGAGAGCTCAGTTAGGAGTTGTTCCTCACTTCCTGTCTGTATCCTTACTGAACCTAAAGAGAAGAAGAGAGCTCAGTTAGGAGTTGTTCCTCACTTCCTGTCTGTATCCTTACTGAACCTAAAGAGAAGAAGAGCTCAGTTAGGAGTTGTTCCTCACTTCCTGTCTGTATCCTTACTGAACCTAAAGAGAAGAAGAGCTCAGTTAGGAGTTGTTCCTCACTTCCTGTCTGTATCCTTACTGAACCTAAAGAGAAGAAGAGAGCTCAGTTAGGAGTTGTTCCTCACTTCCTGTCTGTATCCTTACTGAACCTAAAGAGAAGAAGAGCTCAGTTAGGAGTTGTTCCTCACTTCCTGTCTGTATCCTTACTGAACCTAAAGAGAAGAAGAGAGCTCAGTTAGGAGTTGTTCCTCACTTCCTGTCTGTATCCTTACTGAACCTAAAGAGAAGAAGAGAGCTCAGTTAGGAGTTGTTCCTCACTTCCTGTCTGTATCCTTACTGAACCTAAAGAGAAGAAGAGAGCTCAGTTAGGAGTTGTTCCTCACTTCCTGTCTGTATCCTTACTGAACCTAAAGAGAAGAAGAGAGCTCAGTTAGGAGTTGTTCCTCACTTCCTGTCTGTATCCTTACTGAACCTAAAGAGAAGAAGAGCTCAGTTAGGAGTTGTTCCTCACTTCCTGTCTGTATCCTTACTGAACCTAAAGAGAAGAAGAGCTCAGTTAGGAGTTGTTCCTCACTTCCTGTCTGTATCCTTACTGAACCTAAAGAGAAGAAGAGAGCTCATATAGGAGTGGTTCCTCACTTCCTCATGGCTGTTCTATATGTCTGTATCCTTACTGAACCTAAAGAGAAGAAGAGAGCTCAGTTAGGAGTTGTTCCTCACTTCCTGTCTGTATCCTTACTGAACCTAAAGAGAAGAAGAGAGCTCATATAGGAGTGGTTCCTCACTTCCTGTCTGTATCCTTACTGAACCTAAAGAGAAGAAGAGCTCAGTTAGGAGTTGTTCCTCACTTCCTGTCTGTATCCTTACTGAACCTAAAGAGAAGAGGAGAGCTCATATAGGAGTGGTTCCTCACTTCCTGTCTGTATCCTTACTGAACCTAAAGAGAGACGGTATAGTAGTTGTAACCCACTTCCTGTCTGTATCTTTACTGAACCTAAAGAGAAGAAGAGAGCTCAGTTAGGAGTGGTTCCTCACTTCCTCATGGCTGGTCTATATGTCTGTATGACGGTATAGTAGTTGTCTCTCACTTCCTGTCTGTATCCTTACTGAACCTAAAGAGAAGAAGAGAGCTCATATAGGAGTGGTTCCTCACTTCCTGTCTGTATCCTTACTGAACCTATAGAGAGACTGTATAGTAGTTGTAACCCACTTCCTGTCTGTATTCTTACTGAACCTAAAGAGAGACGGTATAGGAGTTGTAACCCACTTCCTCATGGGGTGTGTGTGTGTGTGTGTGTGTGTGTGTGTGTGTGTGTGTGTGTGTGTGTGTGTGTGTGTGTGTGTGTGTGTGTGTGTGTGTGTGTGTGTGTGTGTGTGTGTGTGTGTGTGTCTATCAGATTGTTTTCCTGAGTGTGTGTCAGTTCTTCATGCTATCCTCATGGGGGGTGTGTGTGTTGTGTGTGTGTGTGTGTGTGTGTGTGTGTGTGTCTATCAGATTGTTTTCCTGAGTGTGTGTCAGTTCTTCATGCTATCCTCATGGGGGGTGTGTGTGTGTGTGTGTGTGTGTGTGTGTGTGTGTGTCTATCAGATTGTTTTCCTGAGTGTGTGTCAGTTCTTCATGCTATCCTCATCATGGTCCAGGCCACTACCCTGAACGTTGCCTTCAACTCTCACAACAAGTCTCTCCTCACCATCATGATGTCAAACAACGTGAGTCCACACACACACTGAGACACACACTGAGACACACACACACACACACACACACACACACTGAGACACACACACACTGAGACACACACACACTGAGACACACACACACTGAGACACACACACTGAGACACACACACACTGAGACACACACACACACTGAGACACACACTGAGACACACACTGAGACACACACACACACACACACACACACACACACACACACACACTGAGACACACACACACTGAGACACACACACACTGAGACACACACACACTGAGACACACACACACTGAGACACACACACACACTGAGACACACACACACACTGAGACACACACACACACTGAGACACACACACACTGAGACACACACACACACACACACACACACACACACACACACAGACACACACACACACACACACACACACACACACACACACACAGACACACACACACACTGAGACACACACACACACTGAGACACACACACACACTGAGACACACACACACTGAGACACACACACACTGAGACACACACACACTGAGACACACACACACTGAGACACAGACACACACACACACACACACACACACACACACACACACACACACACACACACACACACACACACACACACACACACACACACACACACACACTGAGACACCCACCCAGATCAGTGACTGTTGTGTTTCTCTGTAGTTCGTGGAGATCAAAGGAAGTGTGTTTAAGAAGTTTGAGAAGAACAACCTCTTTCAGATGTCTAACAGTGGTGAGTATAACTACCCCTGACCTCTAACCCTTGACCTCTAACAACCTCTTTCAGATGTCTAACAGTGGTGAGTATAACTACCCCTGACCTCTAACCCTTGACCTCTAACAACCTCTTTCAGATGTCTAACAGTGGTGAGTATAACTACCCTTGACCTCTGACCTCTAACCTCTGACCTCTAACAACCTCTTTCAGATGTCTAACAGTGGTGAGTATAACTACCCTTGACCTCTGACCCCTTGGCGCCTCTCTCTGACCCCTTGGCGCCTCTCTCTGACCCCTGACCTCTCTAACCCTGGTGGTCATATTCTGACATTAAAACATTTTTATTCCACCTAGGTTGTTATTGAGGTAAATATAACAGTAATTCTGCTCTTCTCTCCCCTCTTCCCCCTCTCTCTATCACCCCACCCTCTCTCTCCTATTCTCGCTCTCTCCCTCTATCGCCCCACCCACCCGCCCTCTCTCTCCTATTCTCGCTCTCTCTCTATCGTTTCTCTCTCTCCCTCTATCACCCCCCCTCTCTCTTATTCTCCCCCATCTCTTTCATTCCATCACCCCACCCTCTCTCTCCTATTCTCGCTCTCTCTCTCTCCCTCTATCACCCCCCTCTCTCCTATTCTCCCCCATCTCTTTCATTCCATCACCCCACCCTCTCTCTATTACATCTCTATTCTCCCTCCCCTCCCCCATCTCTCTCTTTCTCTCTCTCCCTCCTCTCTCCTATCCCCTCCTCCCTCTCTCTCTCCACAGACATAAAGGAGAGGTTCACTCCTATGTTCTGTTACTCATTGTCTGTCTATCAACATGGAGCAGTTCTCATGGAATCCTGGTAACTACTGTCTGTCTGTCTGTCTGTCTGTCTGTCTGTCTGTCTGTCTGTCTGTCTGTCTGTCTGTCTGTCTGTCTGGCTGGCTGGCTGGCTGGCTGGCTGGCTGGCTGGCTAAAGGTGGCCAGCTGAGAGGGTGATAAGGCTCCATCACCCCAGCTGAGAGGGTGATAAGGCCTAAAGGTCCTCCCCCGGCTCGCTGAGAGGGTGATAAGGCTAAAGGTGGCCAGCTGAGAGGGTGATAAGGCTAAAGGTGGCCAGCTGAGAGGGTGATAAGGCTAAAGGTGGGCCAGGTGGATAGCTGAGAGGGTGATAAGGCTAAAGGTGGCCAGGTAGCTAGCTGAGAGGGTGATAAGGCTAAAGGTGGGCCAGGTAGCTAGCTGAGAGGGTGATAAGGCTAAAGGTGGCCAGCTGAGAGGGTGATAAGGCTAAAGGTGGCCAGGTGGATAGCTGAGAGGGTGATAAGGCTAAAGGTGGCCAGGTGGCTAGCTGAGAGGGTGATAAGGCTAAAGGTGGGCCAGGTAGCTAGCTGAGAGGGTGGTCTATTGGTAAGGCTAAAGGTGGCCAGGTGGCCAGCTGAGAGGGTGATAAGGCTAAAGGTGGGCCAGGCGGCTAGCTGAGAGGGTGATAAGGCTAAAGGTGGGTCAGCTGAGAGGGTGATAAAGCTAAAGGTGGGCCAGGCTGCAAGCTGAGAGGGTGATAAGGCTAAAGGTGGGCCAGGCGGCTAGCTGAGAGGGTGATAAGGCTAAAGGTGGGTCAGCTGAGAGGGTGATAAGGCTAAAGGTGGGTCAGCTGAGAGGGTGATAAGGCTAAAGGTGGGCCAGGTGGCTAGCTGAGAGGGTGATAAGGCTAAAGGTGGGCCAGGTGGCTAGCTGAGAGGGTGATAAGGCTAAAGGTGGGTCAGGTGGCTAGCTGAGAGGGTGATAAGGCTAAAGGTGGGCCAGGTGGCCAGCTGAGAGGGTGATAAGGCTAAAGGTGGCCAACTGAGAGGGTGATAAGGCTAAAGGTGGGCCAGGTGGATAGCTGAGAGGGTGATAAGGCTAAAGGTGGCCAGCTGAGAGGGTGATAAGGCTAAAGGTGGCCAGCTGAGAGGGTGATAAGGCTAAAGGTGGGCCAGGTGGATAGCTGAGAGGGTGATAAGGCTAAAGGTGGCCAGGTAGCTAGCTGAGAGGGTGATAAGGCTAAAGGTGGGCCAGGTAGCTAGCTGAGAGGGTGATAAGGCTAAAGGTGGCCAGCTGAGAGGGTGATAAGGCTAAAGGTGGCCAGGTGGATAGCTGAGAGGGTGATAAGGCTAAAGGTGGCCAGGTGGCTAGCTGAGAGGGTGATAAGGCTAAAGGTGGGCCAGGTAGCTAGCTGAGAGGGTGGTCTATTGGTAAGGCTAAAGGTGGCCAGGTGGCCAGCTGAGAGGGTGATAAGGCTAAAGGTGGGCCAGGCGGCTAGCTGAGAGGGTGATAAGGCTAAAGGTGGGTCAGCTGAGAGGGTGATAAGGCTAAATGTGGGCCAGGCTGCAAGCTGAGAGGGTGATAAGGCTAAAGGTGGGCCAGGCGGCTAGCTGATCGGGTGATAAGGCTAAAGGTGGGTCAGCTGAGAGGGTGATAAGGCTAAAGGTGGGTCAGCTGAGAGGGTGATAAGGCTAAATGGGCCAGGTGGCTAGCTGAGAGGGTGATAAGGCTAAAGGTGGGCCAGGTGGCTAGCTGAGAGGGTGATAAGGCTAAAGGTGGGTCAGGTGGCTAGCTGAGAGGGTGATAAGGCTAAAGGTGGGCCATGTGGCCAGCTGAGAGGGTGATAAGGCTAAAGGTGGCCAGCTGAGAGGGTGATAAGGCTAAAGGTGGGCCAGGTGGATAGCTGAGAGGGTGATAAGGCTAAAGGTGGGCCAGGTGGCTATCTGAGAGGGTGATAAGGCTAAAGGTGGCCAGCTGAGAGGGTGATAAGGCTAAAGGTGGCCAGGTGGCTAGCTGAGAGGGTGATAAGGCTAAAGGTGGGCCAGGTGGCTAGCTGAGAGGGTGATAAGGCTAAAGGATTTCTAAGCAAACAGCTGGAGGCAGGGCTTTCTCCTATAGAGCTCCATTTTTATGGAACGGTCTGCCTACCCATGTCAGAGACGCAAACTCGGTCTCAACCTTTAAGTCTTTACTGAAGACTCATCTCTTCAGTGGGTCATATGATTGAGTGTAGTCTGGCCCAGGAGTGGGAAGGTGAACGGAAAGGCTCTGGAGGTTACCGCCCTTGCTGTCTCTGCCTGGCCGGTTCCCCTTTTTCCACTGGGATTCTCTGCCTCTAACCCTGTTACGGGGCTGAGTCACTGGCTTGCTGGGGCTCTCGTGCCGTCCCTGGGGGTGTGCGTCACCTGGGTGGGTTGATTCACTGTTGTGGTCGGCCTGTCTGGGTTTCCCCCTTTGGGTTGTACCGTGTCGGAGATCTTTGTGGGCTATAACGGCCTTGTCTCAGGACGGTAAGTTGGTGGTTGTAGATTTCCCTCTAGTGGTGTGGGGGCTGTGCTTTGGCAAAGTGGGTGGGGTTATATCCTTCCTGTTTGGCCCTGTCCGGGGTGTCCTCGGATGGGGCCACAGTCTCCTGACCCCTCCTGTCTCAGCCTCCAGTATTTATGCTGCAGTAGTTTATGTGTCGGGGCTAGGGTCAGTTTGTTTATCTGGAGTACTTCTCCTGTCCTATTCGGTGTCCTGTGTAAATCTAAGTGTGCGTTCTCTAATTCTCTCCTTCTCTCCTTCTTTCTCTCTCTGGAGGACCTGAGCCCTAGAACCATGCCCCAGGACTACCTGACATGATGACTCCTTGCTGTCCCCAGTCCACCTGGCCATGCTGCTGCTCCAGTTTCAACTGGCCTGGGCCCTAGGACCATGTCCCAGGACTACCTGACATGAGGACTCCTTGCTGTCCCCAGTCCACCTGGCCATGCTCCTGCTCCAGTTTCAACTGTTCTGCCTTACTATTATTCAACCATGCTGGTCATTTATGAACATTTGAACATCTTGGCCACGTTCTGTTATAATCTCCACCCGGCACAGCCAGAAGAGGACTGGCCACCCCTATGCTCTCTCTAATTCTCTCTTTCTTTCTCTCTCTCGGAGGACCTGAGCCCTAGGACCGTGCCCCAGGACTACCTGACATGATGGCTCCTTGCTGTCCCCAGTCCACCTGACTGTGCTGCTGCTCCAGTTTCAACTGTTCTGCCTTATTATTATTTGACCATGCTGGTCATTTATGAACATTTGAACATCTTGGTCATTTTCTGTTATAATCTCTACCCGGCACAGCCAGAAGAGGACTGGCCACCCCACATAGCCCGGTTCCTCTCTAGGTTTCTTCCTAGGTTTTGGCCTTTCTAGGGTTTTTTTTCCTAGCCACCGTGCTTTTACACCTGCATTGTTTGCTGTTTGGGGTTTTAGGCTGGGTTTCTGTACAGCACTTTGAGATATCAGCTGATGTACGAAGGGCTATATAAATAAATTTGATTTGATTTGATTTGAAAGGTGGGCCAGGTGACTGGCTGAGAGGGTGATAAGGCTAAAGGTGGCTAGCTGAGAGGGTGATAAGGCTAAAGGTGGCCAGGTGGCTAGCTGAGAGGGTGATAAGGCTAAAGGTGGCTAGCTGAGAGGGTGATAAGGCTAAAGGTGGTTCAGGTGGCTAGCTGAGAGGGTGATAAGGCTAAAGGTGGCTAGCTGAGAGGGTGATAAGGCTAAAGGTGGCTAGCTGAGAGGGTGATAAGGCTAAAGGTGGCTAGATGAGAGGGTGATAAGGCTAAAGGTGGCCAGCTGAGAGGGTGATAAGGCTAAAGGTGGCCAGGTGGCTAGCTGAGAGGGTGATAAGGCTAAAGGTGGGCCAGGTGGCTAGCTGAGAGGGTGATAAGGCTAAAGGTGGGCCAGGTGACTGGCTGAGAGGGTGATAAGGCTAAAGGTGGCTAGCTGAGAGGGTGATAAGGCTAAAGGTGGCCAGGTGGCTAGCTGAGAGGGTGATAAGGCTAAAGGTGGCTAGCTGAGAGGGTGATAAGGCTAAAGGTGGGTCAGGTGGCTAGCTGAGAGGGTGATAAGGCTAAAGGTGGCTAGCTGAGAGGGTGATAAGGCTAAAGGTGGCCAGCTGAGAGGGTGATAAGGCTAAAGGTGGCTAGATGAGAGGGTGATAAGGCTAAACCTGTGGCCTCGTATCGACTGGGTGTCTGTATTGAAAATGTATCAATCGCTGATTTTCTTGATTTAGTGATGTATTAATAATGTTCTGATCATTTCCTGATCGGTTAATATGAATGATTAGTGATGTATTGATAATGTACTGATCGGTTAATATGAATGATTAGTGATGTATTGATAATGTACTGATCGGTTAATATGAATGATTAGTGTTGTATTGATAATGTACTGATCGGTTAATATGAATGATTAGTGTTGTATTGATAATGTACTGATCGGTTAATATGAATGATTAGTGTTGTATTGATAATGTACTGATGATTTCATTATTGATTAGTGTTGTATTGATAATGTACTGATCGGTTAATATGAATGATTAGTGTTGTATTGATAATGTACTGATGATTTCATTATTGATTAGTGTTGTATTGATAATGTACTGATCGGTTAATATGAATGATTAGTGTTGTATTGATAATATACTGATGATTTCATTATTGATTAGTGTTGTATTGATAATGTACTGATCGGTTAATATGAATGATTAGTGTTGTATTGATAATGTACTGATGATTTCATTATTGATTAGTGTTGTATTGATAATGTACTGATGATTTCATTATTGATTAGTGATGTATTGATAACGTACTGATCGGTTAATTTGATTTGATGTGATTTCTAATGACAGACCACCTGTGGGTGCTGTTTCCTGACGTCGTCATGGTGATAGCGTCTGAGGTTACCGTGGATGTCGTGAAGCACGCCTTCATCACCAAGTTTAACGACATCACTGCAGATGTAAGTCTCCCTCCCTCAGTCCCTCCCTCCCTCAGTCCCTCCCTCCCTCCCTCCCTCCCTCCGTCCTCTCCTGGGGGTGGGGTTTAGGGTTAGTATAACAACATCACTGCAGATGTAAGTCTCCCTCCCTCCCTCCCTCCGTCCTCTCCTGGGGGTGTGGTTTAGGGTTAGTATAACGACATCACTGTAGACGTAAGTCTCCCTCCCTCCCTCCCTCCCTCCGTCCTCTCCTGGGGGTGTGGTTTAGGGTTAGTATAACGACATCACTGCAGACGTAAGTCTCCCTCCCTCCCTCCCTCCATCCGTCCTCTCCTCGGGGTGTGGTTTAGGGTTAGTATAACGACATCACTGTAGACGTAAGTCTCCCTCCCTCCCTCCGTCCTCTCCTGGGGGTGTGGTTTAGGGTTAGTATAACGACATCACTGCAGACGTAAGTCTCCCTCCCTCCCTCCCTCCATCCGTCCTCTCCTGGGGGTGTGGTTTAGGGTTAGTATAATGACATCACTGCAGACGTAAGTCTCCCTCCCTCCCTCCCTCCCTCCGTCCTCTCCTGGGGGTGGGGTTTAGGGTTAGTATAACGACATCACTGTAGATGTAAGTCTCCCTCCCTCCCTCCGTCCTCTCCTGGGGGTGTCTACAGGTGTCACGCCCTGACCTTAGAGAGCCTTTTATTCTGTCATTTGGTTAGGTCGGGGTGTGACTAGGGTGGTTACTCTAGTTTTTGTATTTCTATGTTGGCCTGGTATGGTTCCCAATCAGATTGGGGATCATATTTAAGCAGCCCTTTTCCCACTGGGTTTTTGTGGGATCTTGTTTTTGTGTTGATGCCTGTGAGCTCTACGGAACGTCACGTTTCCTTGCTCTTTATTGTTTTTGTGAGTTTCATTTAATAAAAATGTGGAAATCCTTTCACGCTGCGCCTTAATTCATTAGACGATCGTGACAGCTGGGTAAAAATAAACATTCAGTCAGATATATTAGAGCTCATCTGTTTACCTCATCCAGGGTGCCGATATATTAGAGCTCATCTGTTTACCTCATCCAGGGTGCCGATATATTAGAGCTCATCTGTTTACCTCATCCAGGGTGCCGATATATTAGAGCTCATCTGTTTACCTCATCTATGTCATCCAGGGTGCCGATATATTAGAGCTCATCTGTTTACCTCATCCAGGGTGCCGATATATTAGAGCTCATCTGTTTACCTCATCCAGGGTGCCGATATATTAGAGCTCATCTGTTTACCACATCCAGGGTGCCGATATATTAGAGCTCATCTGTTTACCTCATCCAGGGTGCCGATATATTAGAGCTCATCTGTTTACCTCATCCAGGGTGCCGATATATTAGAGCTCATCTGTTTACCTCATCCAGGGTGCCGATATATTAGAGCTCATCTGTTTACCACATCCAGGGTGCCGATATATTAGAGCTCATCTGTTTACCTCATCCAGGGTGCCGATATATTAGAGCTCATCTGTTTACCTCATCTATGTCATCCAGGGTGCCGATATATTAGAGCTCATCTGTTTACCTCATCCAGGGTGCCGATATATTAGAGCTCATCTGTTTACCTCATCCAGGGTGCCGATATATTAGAGCTCATCTGTTTACCTCATCCAGGGTGCCGATATATTAGAGCTCATCTGTTTACCTCATCCAGGGTGCCGATATATTAGAGCTCATCTGTTTACCTCATCCAGGGTGCCGATATATTAGAGCTCATCTGTTTACCTCATCTATGTCATCCAGGGTGCCGATATATTAGAGCTCATCTGTTTACCTCATCCAGGGTGCCGATATATTAGAGCTCATCTGTTTACCTCATCCAGGGTGCCGATATATTAGAGCTCATCTGTTTACCACATCCAGGGTGCCGATATATTAGAGCTCATCTGTTTACCTCATCCAGGGTGCCGATATATTAGAGCTCATCTGTTTACCTCATCCAGGGTGCCGATATATTAGAGCTCATCTGTTTACCTCATCCAGGGTGCCGATATATTAGAGCTCATCTGTTTACCACATCCAGGGTGCCGATATATTAGAGCTCATCTGTTTACCTCATCCAGGGTGCCAATATATTAGAGCTCATCTGTTTACCTCATCCAGGGTGCCGATATATTAGAGCTCATCTGTTTACCACATCCAGGGTGCCGATATATTAGAGCTCATCTGTTTACCTCATCCAGGGTGCCGATATATTAGAGCTCATCTGTTTACCTCATCCAGGGTGCCATATATTAGAGCTCATCTGTTTACCTCATCCAGGGTGCCATATATTAGAGCTCATCTGTTTACCTCATCCAGGGTGCCGATATATTAGAGCTCATCTGTTTACCTCATCCAGGGTGCCATATATTAGAGCTCATCTGTTTACCTCATCCAGGGTGCCGATATATTAGAGCTCATCTGTTTACCACATCCAGGGTGCCGATATATTAGAGCTCATCTGTTTACCTCATCCAGGGTGCCGATATATTAGAGCTCATCTGTTTACCTCATCCAGGGTGCCGATATATTAGAGCTCATCTGTTTACCTCATCCAGGGTGCCATATATTAGAGCTCATCTGTTTACCTCATCCAGGGTGCCGATATATTAGAGCTCATCTGTTTACCTCATCCAGGGTGCCATATATTAGAGCTCATCTGTTTACCACATCCAGGGTGCCGATATATTAGAGCTCATCTGTTTACCACATCCAGGGTGCCGATATATTAGAGCTCATCTGTTTACCACATCCAGGGTGCCGATATATTAGAGCTCATCTGTTTACCTCATCCAGGGTGCCGATATATTAGAGCTCATCTGTTTACCTCATCCAGGGTGCCGATATATTAGAGCTCATCTGTTTACCTCATCCAGGGTGCCGATATATTAGAGCTCATCTGTTTACCTCATCCATGTCATCAGGTCTACGGGGAGTACCGCGCCAGCCTGGCGTTTGACCTCGTCAGCAGCAGACAGAAAAACGTAAGATTTAAACATGAATATTGATGATGACGATGATTATTGATAATTGAATATATTGTATTGATTTACTGATGAGTTGGTCATTATTCATATGGTGTGTGTTTGTTTACCAGGCCTATACAGACTACAGTGACTCAGTCTCCAGGAGAATGGGCTTCATTCCACTGCCTTTAGCTCTGCTGGTAAGAGACTGGCTGGGTCTGCCTGGGTTCAACTAGTATTACAGCTCTTTAAGGCTGGGTCTGCCTGGGTTCAACTAGTATTACAGCTCTTTAAGGCTGGGTCTGCCTGGGTTCAACTAGTATTACAGCTCTTTAAGGCTGGGTCTGCCTGGGTTCAACTAGTATTACAGCTCTTTAAGGCTGGGTCTGCCTGGGTTCAACTAGTATTACAGCTCTTTAAGGCTGGGTCTGCAGGCCTGGGTTCAACAAGTATTAGAGCTATTTAAGGCTGGGTCTGCAGGCCTGGGTTCAACTAGTATTACAGCTCTTTAAGGCTGGGTCTGCAGGCCTGGGTTCAACTAGTATTACAGCTATTTAAGGCTGGGTCTGCAGGCCTGGGTTCAACTAGTATTACAGCTCTTTAAGGCTGGGTCTGCAGGCCTGGGTTCAACTAGTATTACAGCTCTTTAAGGCTGGGTCTGCAGACCTGGGTTCAACTAGTATTACAGCTCTTTAAGGGTGGGTCTACAGACCTGGGTTCAACTAGTATTACAGCTCTTTAAGGCTGGGTCTGCAGGCCTGGTTTCAACTAGTATTACAGCTCATTAAGGGTGGGTCTGCAGGGAGGAGACAGGGTTATTATTGATTAGGCTGGTGTTGATATTGAACCCAGGTCTGGGGGAGGAGACAGGGTTATTATTGATTAGGCTGATATTGAACCCAGTTCTGGGGGAGGAGACAGGGTTATTATTGATTAGGCTGATATTGATCCCAGGTCTGGGTGAGGAGACAGGGTTATTATTGACAGGGATATTGGTGTGTGTGTGTCTGTTTCAGTTGATCAGGGTGGTGACCAGCTCAGTGAAGATCCAGGGATCTCTCTCCTTCATGTGTGTTCTTCTCTTCTACCTGGGGTAAGATGTCTTCTCTTCTACCTGGGGTAAGATGTCTTCTCTTCTACCTGGGGTAAGATGTCTTCTCTTCTACCTGGGGTAAGATGTCTTCTCTTCTACCTGGGGTTAAGACACCTCTTCTACCTGGGGTAAGATGTCTTCTCTTCTACCTGGGGGTAAGATGTCTTCTATTCTACCTGGGGTAAGATGTCTTCTCTTCTACCTGGGGTAAGATGTCTTCTCTTCTACCTGGGGTAAGATGTCTTCTCTTCTACCTGGGGGTAAGACACCTTCTCTTCTACCTGGGGGTAAGATGTCTTCTATTCTACCTGGGGTAAGATGTCTTCTCTTCTACCTGGGGGTAAGATGTCTTCTCTTCTACCTGGGGTAAGACACCTATTCTACCTGGGGGTAAGATGTCTTCTCTTCTACCTGGGGGTAAGACGTCTTCTCTTCTACCTGGGGTTAAGACATCTTCTCTTCTACCTGGGGGTAAGACACCTTCTCTTCTACCTGGGGGTAAGATGTCTTCTCTTCTACCTGGGGGTAAGATGTCTTCTCTTCTACCTGGGGTAAGACACCTATTCTACCTGGGGGTAAGATGTCTTCGCTTCTACCTGGGGGTAAGACGTCTTCTCTTCTACCTGGGGTTAAGACATCTTCTCTTCTACCTGGGGTAAGACACCTTCTCTTCTACCTGGGGGTAAGACGTCTTCTCTTCTACCTGGGGGTAAGACGTCTTCTCTTCTACCTGGGGTTAAGATGTCTTCTATTCTACCTGGGGTAAGATGTCTTCTATTCTACCTGGGGTAAGATGTCTTCTCTTCTACCTGGGGGTAAGATGTCTTCTCTTCTACCTGGGGTAAGACACCTATTCTACCTGGGGGTAAGATGTCTTCTCTTCTACCTGGGGTTAAGACATCTTCTCTTCTACCTGGGGTAAGACACCTTCTCTTCTACCTGGGGGTAAGACGTCTTCTCTTCTACCTGGGGTTAAGATGTCTTCTATTCTACCTGGGGTAAGATGTCTTCTCTTCTACCTGGGGGTAAAACACCATTTTAAAAGGCCCCCTAGTGGCCCCTAGGGTCCTAAACGACCACTTCTGTCCAATATCAGGTGGGCCTCGTGAAGGAAGAGAGGTATTTCTCAACTCTACTGAGGAAATTAAACCTCTCTCTATCTGCAGTATGTCACTAAGATGAGGACAGTATGTCACTAAGATGAGGACGCCATTTGAGGTGAAAATTAAATAAAAAATGAAATCTTGTATTTATCGTTGTCGAGCAAAATGGGTCAATTTCTGGTGGTGTGTATTTTGTCCAGCTCTGGTCTGATGGGGTCTGTTGTCCAGCTCTGGTCTGATGGGGTCTGTTGTCCAGCTCTGGTCTGATGGGGTCTGTTGTCCAGCTCTGGTCTGATGGGGTCTGTTGTCCAGCTCTGGTCTGATGGGGTCTGTTGTCCAGCTCTGGTCTGATGGGGTCTGTTGTCCAGCTCTGGTCTGATGGGGTCTGTTGTCCAGCTCTGGTCTGATGGGGTCTGTTGTCCAGCTCTGGTCTGATGGGGTCTTTAACTATGTGTGTGTGTCTGTGTGTGTGTGTGTGTGTGTGTGTGTGTGTGTGTGTGTGTGTGTGTGTGTGTGTGTGTGTGTGTGTGTGTGTGTGTGTGTGTGTGTGTGTGTGTGTGTGTGTGTGTGTGTGTGTGTGTGTGTGTGTGTGTAGGATGATCTCTCTGAAGGTACTGAACAGTATTGTGTTGCTGGGGACTTCCTGTGTGTTCGTCAAAGAAGCCAATATGGAGGAGAAGCTGTTCCAGTCTCCCCCCTCTGCTGCCTCCAGCCGCTCCAACTCTAGAGCACACAGACCCACACACACCACCCCTCCAGGTAACACACACACCACCCCTCCAGGTAACACACCACCCCTCCAGGTAACACACACACCACCCCTCCAGGTAACACACACCACCCCTCCAGGTAACACACACACCACCCCTCCAGGT
The DNA here is from genome assembly GCF_021184085.1 of Oncorhynchus gorbuscha. Taxonomy (NCBI): domain Eukaryota; kingdom Metazoa; phylum Chordata; class Actinopteri; order Salmoniformes; family Salmonidae; genus Oncorhynchus; species Oncorhynchus gorbuscha. The sequence continues at coordinate 78,940 of NW_025745987.1, read as the reverse complement.
AACACACACACCACCCCTCCAGGTAACACACACCACCCCTCCAGGTAACACACACCACCCCTCCAGGTAACACACACCACCCCTCCAGGTAACACACACCACCCCTCCAGGTAACACACACCACCCCTCCAGGTAACACACACACCACCCCCCCAGGTAACACACACCACCCCTCCAGGTAACACACCACCCCTCCAGGTAACACACACACCACCCCTCCAGGTAACACACACACCACCCCTCCAGGTAACACACACACCACCCCTCCAGGTAACACACACACCACCCCTCCAGGTAACACACCACCCCTCCAGGTAACACACACCACCCCTCCAGGTAACACACACCACCCCTCCAGGTAACACACACCACCCCCCCAGGTAACACACACCACCCCTCCAGGTAACACACCACCCCTCCAGGTAACACACACACCACCCCTCCAGGTAACACACACACCACCCCTCCAGGTAACACACACACCCCCCTCCAGGTAACACACACACCACCCCTCCAGGTAACACACCACCCCTCCAGGTAACACACACCACCCCTCCAGGTAACACACACCACCCCTCCAGGTAACACACACCACCCCTCCAGGTAACACACACCACCCCTCCAGGTAACACACCACCCCTCCAGGTAACACACACCACCCCCCTCCAGGTAACACACACCACCCCTCCAGGTAACACACCACCCCCTCCAGGTAACACACACCACCCCTCCAGGTAACACACACCACCCCTCCAGGTAACACACACCACCCCTCCAGGTAACACACACACCACCCCTCCAGGTAACACACACCACCCCTCCAGGTAACACACACCACCCCTCCAGGTAACACACACCACCCCTCCAGGTAACACACACCACCCCCCCAGGTAACACACCACCCCTCCAGGTAACACACCACCCCTCCAGGTAACACACACACCACCCCTCCAGGTAACACACACACCACCCCTCCAGGTAACACACACACCACCCCTCCAGGTAACACACACCACCCCTCCAGGTAACACACACACCACCCCTCCAGGTAACACACACACCACCCCTCCAGGTAACACACACCACCCCTCCAGGTAACACACACCACCCCTCCAGGTAACACACACCACCCCTCCAGGTAACACACACACCACCCCTCCAGGTAACACACACCACCCCTCCAGGTAACACACACACCACCCCTCCAGGTAACACACACACCACCCCTCCAGGTAACACACACCACCCCTCCAGGTAACACACACACCACCCCTCCAGGTAACACACACCACCCCTCCAGGTAACACACACCACCCCTCCAGGTAACACACACACCACCCCTCCAGGTAACACACACACCACCCCTCCAGGTAACACACACACCACCCCTCCAGGTAACACACACACCACCCTCCAGGTAACACACACACCACCCCTCCAGGTAACACACACACCACCCCTCCAGGTAACACACACCACCCCTCCAGGTAACACACACACCACCCCTCCAGGTAACACACACACCACCCCTCCAGGTAACACACACACCACCCCTCCAGGTAACACACACACACCACCCCTCCAGGTAACACACACACACCACCCCTCCAGGTAACACACACACACCACCCCTCCAGGTAACACACACCACCCCTCCAGGTAACACACACCACCCCTCCAGGTAACACACACACACCACCCCCCAGGTAACACACACACCACCCCCCAGGTAACACACACACCACCCCTCCAGGTAACACACCACCCCTCCAGGTAACACACCACCCCTCCAGGTAACACACACACACCACCCCTCCAGGTAACACACACACCACCCCTCCAGGTAACACACCACCCCTCCAGGTAACACACACCACCCCTCCAGGTAACACACACCACCCCTCCAGGTAACACACACCACCCCTCCAGGTAACACACACACCACCCCTCCAGGTAACACACACACCACCCCTCCAGGTAACACACACACCACCCCTCCAGGTAACACACACACCACCCCTCCAGGTAACACACACACCACCCCCCAGGTAACACACACACCACCCCCCCAGGTAACACACACACCACCCCTCCAGGTAACACACCACCCCTCCAGGTAACACACACACCACCCCTCCAGGTAACACACACACCACCCCTCCAGGTAACACACACACCACCCCTCCAGGTAACACACCACCCCTCCAGGTAACACACCACCCCTCCAGGTAACACACCACCCCCCAGGTAACACACACCACCCCTCCAGGTAACACACACCCCCCCCCTCCAGGTAACACACCACCCCTCCAGGTAACACACACCACCCCTCCAGGTAACACACACCACCCCTCCAGGTAACACACACCACCCCTCCAGGTAACACACCACCCCTCCAGGTAACACACCACCCCTCCAGGTAACACACCACCCCTCCAGGTAACACACCACCCCTCCAGGTAACACACCACCCCTCCAGGTAACACGCCACCCCTCCAGGTAACACACACCACCCCCCCAGGTAACACACACCACCCCGCCAGGTAACACACCACTCCCTCCTCCCCCATCCTCCTCCCTGCTGATTGTTCTCGTCTCTCTTCCTGACATAAAATATCATTGTTGTTCAGAACCGTTTAAATAAAGAAAAATAGAATCTCCATGCCAACGGTTGCTAACCCCACCCCACAAGGTGAGCCAATCGTAGAAGATGGGGTCGTGTCTTCAGCGTCAGTCACTTGTCAGCCAACCAACCACCAGCAAGAGAGTCCCGCCTCCACTCTGCCAACCAGCCAATCAGACGATCACTTCCTGACCACGCCCGACGGCGAGGACGGCGACAAGGACATCTCCGCGGCAACGGGAGAGGAAGGAGAGGGGCTTAAACATAGAAACCCCGCCCCCAAGAAAGACCTATTGGAGATCGACCGCTTCACTATCTGTGGAAACCGCATCGACTGACACACACACACACACACACACACACACACACACACACACACACACACACACACACACACACACACACACACACACACACACACACACACACACACACACACACACACACACACACACACACACACACAATTGACTGGCTGATACCATGGCAACAAGAGACTGGCCAGGGGTTAAGAGGTCGTGCACTCAGATGGACTCGCCAGACTGAACTCTGGGTATTTTATTTATGAACGGCTGTTATGTCAGCTGTCGTAGTGAGGTCGTAACGTGAAGCTCCTTAAGGATCCTTACAGCTGGACTATGAAGCGTTCAGAAGACACTCTGATGATGATGATGTTTAACACAAACTGACTGGTTGGTTTTTCCTCTAAAGATGTTTTGTCAATTTGTAAAAAAAAAAAAATTAAGACAAAAATGTCATTTTAACAGTACATTTAACCATTAATCTGCTCCAGGAGAGTGATGACAACGAACCCCCCCCCACACACACAGACTCTCTCACCATCTGGTTGGTCCCCCCCCCCACAGACTCTCTCACCATCTGGTTGGTCCCCCCCCAAACTCTTTCACCATCTGGTTGGTCCCCCCACAAACTCTCTCACCATCTGGTTGGTCCCCCCCACAAACTCTCTCACCATCTGGTTGGTCCCCCCCACAAACTCTTTCACCATCTGGTTGGTCCCCCCCCCCACAGACTCTCCTACCATCTGGTTGGTCCCCCCACAGACTCTCTCACCATCTGGTTGGTCCCCCCCCCCCACAAACTTTCTAACCATCTGGTTGGTCCCCCCACAAACTCTCTCACCATTTGGTTGGTCCCCCCACAAACTCTCTCACCATCTGGTTGGTCCCCCCACAAACTCTCTCACCATCTGGTTGGTCCCCCCACAAACTCTCTCACCATCTGGTTGGTCCCCCCACAAACTCTCTCACCATCTGGTTGGTCCCCCCCCCCCACAAACTCTCCCCATCCTGTAGTAACCCCCCTCCGTAACTCTCTCCCCATCCTGTAGTAACCCCCCCCCCCCGTAACTCTCTCCCCATCCTGTAGTAACCCCCCTCACCATCCTGTAGTAAACCCCTCACCATCCTGTAGTAACCCCCCATCCTGTAGTAACCCCCTCCCCATCCTGTAGTAACCCCCTCCCCATCCTGTAGTAACCCCCTCACCATCCTGTAGTAACCCCTCCACCATCCTGTAGTAACCCCCCATCCTGTAGTAACCCCCTCCCCATCCTGTAGTAACCCCCTCCACCATCCTGTAGTAACCCCCCCATCCTGTAGTAACCCCCTCCCCATCCTGTAGTAAACCCCTCACCATCCTGTAGTAACCCCCCCCCATCCTGTAGTAACCCCCTCCCCATCCTGTAGTAACCCCCTCCCCATCCTGTAGTAACCCCCCTCACCATCCTGTAGTAACCCCTCCACCATCCTGTAGTAACCCCCCATCCTGTAGTAACCCCCTCCCCATCCTGTAGTAACTCCCTCCACCATCCTGTAGTAACCCCCTCACCATCCTGTAGTAACCCCCTCCCCATCCTGTAGTAACCCCCTCACCATCCTGTAGTAACCCCCTCCCCCTCCACCATCCTGTAGTAACCCCCCTCACCATCCTGTAGTAACCCCTCCCCTCCACCATCCTGTAGTAACCCCCCTCCCCATCCTGTAGTAACCCCCTCCCCATCCTGTAGTAACCCCCTCACCATCCTGTAGTAACCCCCTCACCATCCTGTAGTAACCCCTCCCCCATCCTGTAGTAACCCCATCCCCCATCCTGTAGTAACCCCCACCTCCATCCTGTAGTAACCCCCCACACCATCCTGTAGTAACCCCTCCCCCATCCTGTAGTAACCCCCCCCATCCTGTAGTAACCCCCCATCCTGTAGTAACCCCTCCCCCATCCTGTAGTAACCCCCTCCCCCTCCACCATCCTGTAGTAACCCCCTCCCCCATCCTGTAGTAACCCCCCCCCATCCTGTAGTAACCCCCCATCCTGTAGTAACCCCTCCCCCATCCTGTAGTAACCCCTCCCCCTCCACCATCCTGTAGTAACCCCCTCCCCATCCTGTAGTAACCCCCTCCCCCATCCTGTAGTAACCCCTCCCCCATCCTGTAGTAACCCCCTCCCCCATCCTGTAGTAACCCCTCCCCCATCCTGTAGTAACCCCCTCCCCCATCCTGTAGTAACCCCCCCATCCTGTAGTAACCCCTCCCCCATCCTGTAGTAACCCCTCCCCCATCCTGTAGTAACCCCCCATCCTGTAGTAACCCCTCCCCCATCCTGTAGTAACCCCCTCCCCATCCTGTAGTAACCCCCCCATCCTGTAGTAACCCCTCCCCCATCCTGTAGTAACCCCCCCCCCATCCTGTAGTAACCCCCCCCATCCTGTAGTAACCCCTCCCCCATCCTGTAGTAACCCCTCCCCCTCCACCATCCTGTAGTAACCCCTCCCCATCCTGTAGTAACCCCCTCCCCCATCCTGTAGTAACCCCTCCCCCATCCTGTAGTAACCCCTCCCATCCTGTAGTAACCCCTCCCCCATCCTGTAGTAACCCCTCCCATCCTGTAGTAACCCCCCATCCTGTAGTAACCCCTCCCCCATCCTGTAGTAACCCCTCCCCCATCCTGTAGTAACCCTCCAATCCTGTAGTAACCCCCCCCCATCCTGTAGTAACCCCCCATCCTGTAGTAACCCCCTCCCCCATCCTGTAGTAACCCCCTCCCCCATCCTGTAGTAACCCCTCCCCCATCCTGTAGTAACCCCCCCATCCTGTAGTAACCCCCCCCCATCCTGTAGTAACCCCCCCCCCCCATCCTGTAGTAACCCCTCCCCCATCCTGTAGTAACCCCCCCAGACTCACACTACGTGACATCACGCTTCCTGGAGGGGGTTCACACCCCTCTATTCCACATGTTGTTGTTGTTGCAGTCTGAATTTATAATGACTATATGTTGGGCCAGACACACAATACCCCATAATGTCAAAGTGGAATTATGTTTGTCTACATTTTTAACAAGTTCATTAAAAAAAAGGAAAAGCTGTAATGTCTTGAGTCAATAAGTATTCAACCCCTTTGTTGTTATGGCAAGTTCAAATCAACCAAATGTATTTATAAAGCCCTTCGTACATCAGCTGATATCTCAAAGTGCTGTACAGAAACCCAGCCTAAAACCCCAAACAGCAAGCAATGCAGGTGTAGAAGCACGGTGGCTAGGAAAAACTCCCTAGAAAGGCCAAAACCTAGTAAGAAACCTAGAGAGGAACCAGGCTATGAGGGGTGGGCCAGTCCTCTTCTGGCTGTGCCGGGTGGAGATTATAACAGAACATGGCCAAGATGTTCAAATGTTCATAAATGACCAGCATGGTCGAATAATAATAAGGCAGAACAGTTGAAACTGGAGCAGCAGCACGGTCAGGTGGACTGGGGACAGCAAGGAGTCATCGTGTCAGGTAGACACTTATATTCACACAGGAAACCGAATAGGACAGGAGAAGTACTCCAGATATAACAAACTGACCCTAGCCCCCCGACACATAAACTACTGCAGCATAAATACTGGAGGCTGAGACAGGAGGGGTCAGGAGATACTGTGGCCCCATCCGAGGACACCCCCGGAAGGGCCAAACAGGAAGGATATAACCCCACCCACTTTGCCAAAGCACAGCCCCCACACCACTAGAGGGATATCTTCAACCACCAACTTACCATCCTGAGACAAGGCTGAGTATAGCCCACAAAGACCTCCGCCATGGCGCAACCCAAGGGGGGGCACCAACCCAGACAGAATGACCACATCAGTGAATCAACCCACTCAGGTGACTCACCCCTTCCAGGGACGGCATGAGAGAGCCCCAGTAAGCCAGTGACTCAGCCCCTGTAAAAGGGTTTAGAGGCAGATAATCCCAGTGGAAAGGGGGAACCGGCCAGGCAGAGACAGCAAGGGCGGTTCGTTGCTCCAGAGCCTTTCCGTTCACCTTCCCACTCCTGGGCCAGACTACACTCAATCATATGACCCACTGAAGAGATGAGTCTTCAGTAAAGACTTAAAGGTTGAGACCGAGTTTGCGTCTCTGACATGGGTAGGCAGATCATTCCATGAAAATGGAGCTCTATAGGAGAAAGCCCTGCCTCCAGCTGTTTGCTTAGAAATTCTAGGGATAATAAGGAGGCATCCGTCTTGTGACCGTAGCGTACGTGTAGGTATGTATGGCAGGACCAAATCAGAGAGATAGGTAGGAGCAAGCCCATGTAATGCTTTGTAGGTTAGCAGTAAAACCTTGAAATCAGCCCTTGCTTTGACAGGAAGCCAGTGTAGGGAGGCTAGCACTGGAGTAATATGATAAAAAATGTTGGTTCTAGTCAGGATTCTAGCAGCTGTATTTAGCACTAACTGAAGTTTATTTAGTGCTTTATCCGGGTAGCCGGAAAGTAGCATCATTTTTGGACAGAAAATTTCTGATTTTTGCAATGTTACTTAGATGGAAAAAAGCTGTCCTTGAAATGGTCTTCAAAAGAGAGATCAGGGTCCAGAGTAACGCCGAGGTCCTTCACAGTTTTATTTGAGACGACTGTACAACCATTAAGATTAATTGTCAGATTCAAAAGAAGATCTCTTTGTTTTTGGGGACCTAGAATAAGCATCAAGAGTTCAAGAGTAAAACAATTTTTTAGTCACATCAGGGACTCACACTGTGTGTGATAAATGACTTAAATGTAAATGTAAATGTAAATGATAATAGTGTTTAACATGAGGTAGTCATTAAAATAAATAATCTCTGTACCCCATCAGGGACTCACACTGTGTGTGATAATAGTGTTTAACATGAGGTAGTCATTAAAATAAATAATCTCTGTACTCCACACATACAATTGTCTGTAACGTCCCTCAGTTGAATATCTCTTTAAGCACGGTGAAGTTATTACTCACCCTTTGGATGGTGAAGTTATTACTCACCCTTTAGATGGTGAAGTTATTACTCACCCTTTGGATGGTGAAGTTATTACTCACCCTTTGGATGGTGAAGTTATTACTCACCCTTTGGATGGTGAAGTTATTACTCACCCTTTGGATGGTGAAGTTATTACTCACCCTTTGGATGGTGAAGTTGTTACTCACCCTTTGGATGGTGAAGTTATTACTCACCCTTTGGATGGTGAAGTTATTACTCACCCTTTGGATGGTGAAGTTATTAATCACCCTTTGGATGGTGAAGTTGTTACTCACCCTTTGGATGGTGAAGTTATTACTCACCCTTTGGATGGTGAAGTTATTACTCACCCTTTGGATGGTGAAGTTATTACTCACCCTTTGGATGGTGAAGTTATTACTCACCCTTTGGATGGTGAAGTTATTACTCACCCTTTGGATGGTGAAGTTATTACTCACCCTTTGGATGGTGAAGTTATTACTCACCCTTTGGATGGTGAAGTTGTTACTCACCCTTTGGATGGTGAAGTTATTACTCACCCTTTGGATGGTGAAGTTGTTACTCACCCTTTGGATGGTGAAGTTATTACTCACCCTTTGGATGGTGAAGTTATTACTCACCCTTTGGATGGTGAAGTTATTACTCACCCTTTAGATGGTGAAGTTATTACTCACCCTTTGGGTGGTGAAGTTATTACTCACCCTTTGGATGGTGAAGTTAGGATGGTGAAGTTATTACTCACCCTTTGGATGGTGAAGTTATTACTCACCCTTTGGATGGTGAAGTTATTACTCACCCTTTAGATGGTGAAGTTATTACTCACCCTTTGGGTGGTGAAGTTATTACTCACCCTTTGGATGGTGAAGTTAGGATGGTGAAGTTATTACTCACCCTTTGGATGGTGAAGTTATTACTCACCCTTTGGATGGTGAAGTTATTAATCACCCTTTGGATGGTGAAGTTATTACTCACCCTTTGGATGGTGAAGTTATTACTCACCCTTTGGATGGTGAAGTTATTACTCACCCTTTGGATGGGGAAGTTAGGATGGTGAAGTTATTACTCACCCTTTGGATGGTGAAGTTATTACTCACCCTTTAGATGGTGAAGTTATTACTCACCCTTTGGATGGTGAAGTTATTACTCACCCTTTGGATGGTGAAGTTATTAATCACCCTTTGGATGGTGAAGTTATTACTCACCCTTTGGATGGTGAAGTTGTTACTCACCCTTTGGATGGGGAAGTTAGGATGGTGAAGTTATTACTCACCCTTTGGATGGTGAAGTTATTACTCACCCTTTAGATGGTGAAGTTATTACTCACCCTTTGGATGGTGAAGTTATTACTCACCCTTTAGATGGTGAAGTTATTACTCACCCTTTGGATGGTGAAGTTATTACTCACCCTTTGGATGGTGAAGTTATTAATCACCCTTTGGATGGTGAAGTTATTACTCACCCTTTGGATGGGGAAGTTAGGATGGTGAAGTTATTACTCACCCTTTGGATGGTGAAGTTATTACTCACCCTTTGGATGGTGAAGTTATTAATCACCCTTTGGATGGTGAAGTTATTACTCACCCTTTGGATGGTGAAGTTATTAATTGATAAATTCCCATTATTGTGTGTGTGTCCCTTTTCATTCAGCCAAGATATCCATTGATGAAATATTCAACAGACCGAACATTTCAGTTGTGTGTGGTGGTGTTTCCGTTCATCCTCATCTAGCGTTGGTATGTATTAACTAGTACCTTAGCCTCATCTAGTGTTGGTATGGAGTAACTAGTACCTCAGCCTCATCTAGTGTTGGTATGGAGTAACTAGTACCTCAGCCTCGTCTAGTGTTGGTATGGAGTAACTAGTACCTCAGCCTCATCTAGTGTTGGTATGGAGTAACTAGTACCTCAGCCTCATCTAGTGTTGGTATGGATTAACTAGTACCTCAGCCTCATCTAGTGTTGGTATGGAGTAACTAGTACCTCATCTAGTGTTGGTATGGAGTAACTGTAGTACCTCAGCCTCATCTAGTGTTGGTATGGAGTAACTAGTACCTCATCTAGTGTTGGTATGGAGTAACTGTAGTACCTCAGCCTCGTCTAGTGTTGGTGTGGAGTAACTAGTACCTCAGCCTCGTCTAGTGTTGGTATGGAGTAACTAGTACCTCATCTAGTGTTGGTATGGAGTAACTGTAGTACCTCAGCCTCATCTAGTGTTGGTATGGAGTAACTAGTACCTCAGCCCCATCTAGTGTTGGTATGGATTAACTAGTACCTCAGCCTCATCTAGTGTTGGTATGGAGTAACTAGTACCTCAGCCTCATCTAGTGTTGGTATGGATTAACTAGTACCTCAGCCTCATCTAGTGTTGGTATGGAGTAACTAGTACCTCAGCCTCATCTAGTGTTGGTATGGATTAACTAGTACCTCAGCCTCATCTAGTGTTGGTATGGAGTAACTAGTACCTCATCTAGTGTTGGTATGGATTAACTAGTACCTCAGCCTCATCTAGTGTTGGTATGGAGTAACTAGTACCTCAGCCTCATCTAGTGTTGGTATGGAGTAACTAGTACCTCAGCCTCATCTAGTGTTGGTGTGGAGTAACTAGTACCTCAGCCTCATCTAGTGTTGGTATGGAGTAACTAGTACCTCAGCCTCATCTAGTGTTGGTGTGGAGTAACTAGTACCTCAGCCTCATCTAGTGTTGGTATGGAGTAACTAGTACCTCAGCCTCATCTAGTGTTGGTGTGGAGTAACTAGTACCTCAGCCTCATCTAGTGTTGGTATGGAGTAACTAGTACCTCATCTAGTGTTGGTATGGAGTAACTGTAGTACCTCAGCCTCATCTAGTGTTGGTATGGAGTAACTAGTACCTCATCTAGTGTTGGTATGGAGTAACTAGTACCTCAGCCTCATCTAGTGTTGGTATGGATTAACTAGTACCTCAGCCTCATCTAGTGTTGGTATGGAGTAACTGTAGTACCTCAGCCTCATCTAGTGTTGGTATGGATTAACTAGTACCTCAGCCTCATCTAGTGTTGGTATGGAGTAACTGTAGTAACTCAGCCTCATCTAGTGTTGGTATGGAGTAACTGTAGTACCTCAGCCTCATCTAGTGTTGGTATGGAGTAACTAGTACCTCATCTAGTGTTGGTATGGAGTAACTAGTACCTCATCTAGTGTTGGTATGGAGTAACTAGTACCTCATCTAGTGTTGGTATGGAGTAACTAGTACCTCATCTAGTGTTGGTATGGAGGAACTAGTACCTCATCTAGTGTTGGTATGGAGTAACTGTAGTACCTCAGCCTCGTCTAGTGTTGGTATGGAGTAACTAGTACCTCAGCCTCATCTAGTGTTGGTATGGATTAACTAGTAACTCAGCCTCATCTAGTGTTGGTATGGAGTAACTGTAGTACCTCAGCCTCATCTAGTGTTGGTATGGAGTAACTAGTACCTCAGCCTCATCTAGTGTTGGTGTGGAGTAACTAGTACCTCAGCCTCATCTAGTGTTGGTATGGAGTAACTGTAGTACCTCAGCCTCGTCTAGTGTTGGTATGGATTAACTAGTACCTCAGCCTCATCTAGTGTTGGTATGGAGTAACTAGTACCTCAGCCTCATCTAGTGTTGGTATGTATTAACTAGTACCTCAGCCTCATCTAGTGTTGGTATGGAGTAACTAGTACCTCAGCCTCATCTAGTGTTGGTATGGATTAACTAGTACCTCAGCCTCATCTAGTGTTGGTATGGAGTAACTAGTACCTCAGCCTCATCTAGTGTTGGTATGTATTAACTAGTACCTCAGCCTCATCTAGTGTTGGTATGGAGTAACTAGTACCTCAGCCTCATCTAGTGTTGGTATGGATTAACTAGTACCTCAGCCTCATCTAGTGTTGGTATGGAGTAACTAGTACCTCATCTAGTGTTGGTATGGAGTAACTGTAGTACCTCAGCCTCATCTAGTGTTGGTATGGAGTAACTAGTACCTCATCTAGTGTTGGTATGGAGTAACTGTAGTACCTCAGCCTCATCTAGTGTTGGTATGGAGTAACTGTAGTACCTCAGCCTCATCTAGTGTTGGTATGGAGTAACTGTAGTACCTCAGCCTCATCTAGTGTTGGTATGGAGTAACTAGTACCTCAGCCTCATCTAGTGTTGGTATGGAGTAACTGTAGTACCTCAGCCTCATCTAGTGTTGGTATGGAGTAACTGTAGTACCTCAGCCTCATCTAGTGTTGGTATGGAGTAACTGTAGTACCTCAGCCTCATCTAGTGTTGGTATGGAGTAACTAGTACCTCAGCCTCATCTAGTGTTGGTATGGAGTAACTGTAGTACCTCAGCCTCATCTAGTGTTGGTATGGAGTAACTAGTACCTCAGCCTCATCTAGTGTTGGTATGGAGTAACTGTAGTACCTCAGCCTCATCTAGTGTTGGTATGGAGTAACTAGTACCTCATCTAGTGTTGGTATGGAGTAACTGTAGTACCTCAGCCTCATCTAGTGTTGGTATGGAGTAACTGTAGTACCTCAGCCTCATCTAGTGTTGGTATGGAGTAACTGTAGTACCTCAGCCTCATCTAGTGTTGGTATGGAGTAACTAGTACCTCAGCCTCATCTAGTGTTGGTATGGAGTAACTGTAGTACCTCAGCCTCATCTAGTGTTGGTATGGAGTAACTGTAGTACCTCAGCCTCATCTAGTGTTGGTATGGAGTAACTGTAGTACCTCAGCCTCATCTAGTGTTGGTATGGAGTAACTAGTACCTCAGCCTCATCTAGTGTTGGTATGGAGTAACTGTAGTACCTCAGCCTCATCTAGTGTTGGTATGGAGTAACTAGTACCTCAGCCTCATCTAGTGTTGGTATGGAGTAACTAGTACCTCAGCCTCATCTAGTGTTGGTATGGATTAACTAGTACCTCAGCCTCATCTAGTGTTGGTATGGAGTAACTAGTACCTCAGCCTCATCTAGTGTTGGTATGGAGTAACTAGTACCTCAGCCTCATCTAGTGTTGGTGTGGAGTAACTAGTACCTCAGCCTCATCTAGTGTTGGTATGGAGTAACTAGTACCTCAGCCTCATCTAGTGTTGGTGTGGAGTAACTAGTACCTCAGCCTCATCTAGTGTTGGTATGGAGTAACTAGTACCTCAGCCTCATCTAGTGTTGGTGTGGAGTAACTAGTACCTCAGCCTCATCTAGTGTTGGTATGGAGTAACTAGTACCTCATCTAGTGTTGGTATGGAGTAACTGTAGTACCTCAGCCTCATCTAGTGTTGGTATGGAGTAACTAGTACCTCATCTAGTGTTGGTATGGAGTAACTAGTACCTCAGCCTCATCTAGTGTTGGTATGGATTAACTAGTACCTCAGCCTCATCTAGTGTTGGTATGGAGTAACTGTAGTACCTCAGCCTCATCTAGTGTTGGTATGGATTAACTAGTACCTCAGCCTCATCTAGTGTTGGTATGGAGTAACTGTAGTAACTCAGCCTCATCTAGTGTTGGTATGGAGTAACTGTAGTACCTCAGCCTCATCTAGTGTTGGTATGGAGTAACTAGTACCTCATCATCTGGTGTTGTATGGAGTAACTAGTACCTCATCTAGTGTTGGTATGGAGTAACTAGTACCTCATCTAGTGTTGGTATGGAGTAACTAGTACCTCATCTAGTGTTGGTATGGAGGAACTAGTACCTCATCTAGTGTTGGTATGGAGTAACTGTAGTACCTCAGCCTCGTCTAGTGTTGGTATGGAGTAACTAGTACCTCAGCCTCATCTAGTGTTGGTATGGATTAACTAGTAACTCAGCCTCATCTAGTGTTGGTATGGAGTAACTGTAGTACCTCAGCCTCATCTAGTGTTGGTATGGAGTAACTAGTACCTCAGCCTCATCTAGTGTTGGTGTGGAGTAACTAGTACCTCAGCCTCATCTAGTGTTGGTATGGAGTAACTGTAGTACCTCAGCCTCGTCTAGTGTTGGTATGGATTAACTAGTACCTCAGCCTCATCTAGTGTTGGTATGGAGTAACTAGTACCTCAGCCTCATCTAGTGTTGGTATGTATTAACTAGTACCTCAGCCTCATCTAGTGTTGGTATGGAGTAACTAGTACCTCAGCCTCATCTAGTGTTGGTATGGATTAACTAGTACCTCAGCCTCATCTAGTGTTGGTATGGAGTAACTAGTACCTCAGCCTCATCTAGTGTTGGTATGTATTAACTAGTACCTCAGCCTCATCTAGTGTTGGTATGGAGTAACTAGTACCTCAGCCTCATCTAGTGTTGGTATGGATTAACTAGTACCTCAGCCTCATCTAGTGTTGGTATGGAGTAACTAGTACCTCATCTAGTGTTGGTATGGAGTAACTGTAGTACCTCAGCCTCATCTAGTGTTGGTATGGAGTAACTAGTACCTCATCTAGTGTTGGTATGGAGTAACTGTAGTACCTCAGCCTCATCTAGTGTTGGTATGGAGTAACTGTAGTACCTCAGCCTCATCTAGTGTTGGTATGGAGTAACTGTAGTACCTCAGCCTCATCTAGTGTTGGTATGGAGTAACTAGTACCTCAGCCTCATCTAGTGTTGGTATGGAGTAACTGTAGTACCTCAGCCTCATCTAGTGTTGGTATGGAGTAACTGTAGTACCTCAGCCTCATCTAGTGTTGGTATGGAGTAACTGTAGTACCTCAGCCTCATCTAGTGTTGGTATGGAGTAACTAGTACCTCAGCCTCATCTAGTGTTGGTATGGAGTAACTGTAGTACCTCAGCCTCATCTAGTGTTGGTATGGAGTAACTAGTACCTCAGCCTCATCTAGTGTTGGTATGGAGTAACTGTAGTACCTCAGCCTCATCTAGTGTTGGTATGGAGTAACTAGTACCTCATCTAGTGTTGGTATGGAGTAACTGTAGTACCTCAGCCTCATCTAGTGTTGGTATGGAGTAACTGTAGTACCTCAGCCTCATCTAGTGTTGGTATGGAGTAACTGTAGTACCTCAGCCTCATCTAGTGTTGGTATGGAGTAACTAGTACCTCAGCCTCATCTAGTGTTGGTATGGAGTAACTGTAGTACCTCAGCCTCATCTAGTGTTGGTATGGAGTAACTGTAGTACCTCAGCCTCATCTAGTGTTGGTATGGAGTAACTGTAGTACCTCAGCCTCATCTAGTGTTGGTATGGAGTAACTAGTACCTCAGCCTCATCTAGTGTTGGTATGGAGTAACTGTAGTACCTCAGCCTCATCTAGTGTTGGTATGGAGTAACTAGTACCTCAGCCTCATCTAGTGTTGGTATGGAGTAACTAGTACCTCAGCCTCATCTAGTGTTGGTATGGATTAACTAGTACCTCAGCCTCATCTAGTGTTGGTATGGAGTAACTAGTACCTCAGCCTCGTCTAGTGTTGGTATGGAGTAACTAGTACCTCAGCCTCATCTAGTGTTGGTATGGAGTAACTAGTACCTCAGCCTCATCTAGTGTTGGTATGTATTAACTAGTACCTCATCTAGTGTTGGTATGGAGTAACTAGTACCTCAGCCTCATCTAGTGTTGGTATGGAGTAACTAGTACCTCAGCCTCATCTAGTGTTGGTATGGAGTAACTAGTACCTCAGCCTCATCTAGTGTTGGTATGGAGTAACTAGTACCTCATCTAGTGTTGGTATGGAGTAACTAGTACCTCAGCCTCATCTAGTGTTGGTATGTATTAACTAGTACCTCATCTAGTGTTGGTATGGAGTAACTAGTACCTCAGCCTCATCTAGTGTTGGTATGGAGTAACTAGTACCTCAGCCTCATCTAGTGTTGGTATGGAGTAACTAGTACCTCAGCCTCATCTAGTGTTGGTATGGAGTAACTAGTACCTCAGCCTCATCTAGTGTTGGTATGGAGTAACTAGTACCTCAGCCTCATCTAGTGTTGGTATGGAGTAACTAGTACCTCAGCCTCATCTAGTGTTGGTATGGAGTAACTAGTACCTCATCTAGTGTTGGTATGGAGTAACTAGTACCTCAGCCTCATCTAGTGTTGGTATGGATTAACTAGTACCTCAGCCTCATCTAGTGTTGGTATGGAGTAACTAGTACCTCAGCCTCATCTAGTGTTGGTATGGAGTAACTGTAGTACCTCAGCCTCATCTAGTTTTGGTATGGATTAACTAGTACCTCAGCCTCATCTAGTGTTGGTACGGAGTAACTGTAGTACCTCATCCTCATCTAGTGTTGGTATGGAGTAACTAGTACCTCAGCCTCATCTAGTGTTGGTATGGAGTAACTAGTACCTCAGCCTCATCTAGTGTTGGTATGGAGTAACTAGTACCTCAGCCTCATCTAGTGTTGGTATGGAGTAACTAGTACCTCAGCCTCATCTAGTGTTGGTGTGGAGTAACTAGTACCTCAGCCTCATCTAGTGTTGGTATGGATTAACTAGTACCTCAGCCTCATCTAGTGTTGGTATGGAGTACTGTAGTACCTCAGCCTCATCTAGTGTTGGTATGGAGTAACTAGTACCTCATCTAGTGTTGGTATGGAGTAACTGTAGTACCTCAGCCTCATCTAGTGTTGGTATGGATTAACTAGTACCTCATCTAGTGTTGGTATGGAGTAACTAGTACCTCATCTAGTGTTGGTATGGAGTAACTGTAGTACCTCAGCCTCATCTAGTGTTGGTATGGAGTAACTAGTACCTCAGCCTCATCTAGTGTTGGTATGGATTAACTAGTACCTCAGCCTCATCTAGTGTTGGTATGGAGTAACTAGTACCTCAGCCTCATCTAGTGTTGGTATGTATTAACTAGTACCTCAGTCTCATCTAGTGTTGGTATGGAGTAACTGTAGTACCTCAGCCTCGTCTAGTGTTGGTGTGGAGTAACTAGTACCTCAGCCTCATCTAGTGTTGGTATGGAGTAACTAGTACCTCAGCCTCATCTAGTGTTGGTATGGAGTAACTAGTACCTCAGCCTCATCTAGTGTTGGTATGGAGTAACTAGTACCTCAGCCTCATCTAGTGTTGGTATGGAGTAACTAGTACCTCAGCCTCATCTAGTGTTGGTACGGAGTAACTGTAGTACCTCAGCCTCATCTAGTGTTGGTATGGAGTAACTGTAGTACCTCAGCCTCATCTAGTGTTGGTGTGGAGTAACTGTAGTACCTCAGCCTCATCTAGTGTTGGTGTGGAGTAACTGTAGTACCTCAGCCTCATCTAGTGTTGGTATGGAGTAACTGTAGTACCTCAGCCTCATCTAGTGTTGGTATGGATTAACTAGTACCTCAGCCTCATCTAGTGTTGGTATGGAGTAACTAGTACCTCAGCCTCATCTAGTGTTGGTATGGAGTAACTAGTACCTCAGCCTCATCTAGTGTTGGTATGGAGTAACTAGTACCTCAGCCTCATCTAGTGTTGGTATGGAGTAACTAGTACCTCAGCCTCATCTAGTGTTGGTATGGAGTAACTAGTACCTCCGTCTCATCTAGTGTTGGTATGGAGTAACTAGTACCTCAGCCTCATCTAGTGTTGGTATGGAGTAACTGTAGTACCTCAGCCTCATCTAGTGTTGGTATGGATTAACTAGTACCTCAGCCTCATCTAGTGTTGGTATGGAGTAACTAGTACCTCATCTAGTGTTGGTATGGAGTAACTGTAGTACCTCAGCCTCATCTAGTGTTGGTATGGATTAACTAGTACCTCAGCCTCATCTAGTGTTGGTATGGAGTAACTAGTACCTCATCTAGTGTTGGTGTGGAGTAACTAGTACCTCAGCCTCATCTAGTGTTGGTATGGAGTAACTAGTACCTCAGCCTCATCTAGTGTTGGTATGGAGTAACTAGTACCTCAGCCTCATCTAGTGTTGGTATGGATTAACTAGTACCTCAGCCTCATCTAGTGTTGGTATGGAGTAACTAGTACCTCAGCCTCATCTAGTGTTGGTATGGAGTAACTAGTACCTCATCCTCATCTAGTGTTGGTATGGAGTAACTAGTACCTCATCCTCATCTAGTGTTGGTATGGAGTAACTAGTACCTCATCCTCATCTAGTGTTGGTATGGAGTAACTAGTACCTCCGTCTCATCTAGTGTTGGTATGGAGTAACTAGTACCTCATCTAGTGTTGGTGTGGAGTAACTAGTACCTCAGCCTCATCTAGTGTTGGTATGGAGTAACTAGTACCTCAGCCTCATCTAGTGTTGGTGTGGATTAACTAGTACCTCATCTAGTGTTGGTATGGAGTAACTAGTACCTCAGCCTCATCTAGTGTTGGTATGGAGTAACTAGTACCTCAGCCTCATCTAGTGTTGGTGTGGAGTAACTAGTACCTCAGCCTCGTCTAGTGTTGGTATGGATTAACTAGTAACTCAGCCTCATCTAGTGTTGGTATGGAGTAACTGTAGTACCTCAGCCTCGTCTAGTGTTGGTATGGATTAACTAGTAACTCAGCCTCATCTAGTGTTGGTATGGATTAACTAGTACCTCAGCCTCATCTAGTGTTGGTATGGAGAAACTAGTACCTCAGCCTTAGTGTTGTTGATGTTCACAGACCATCTGAAATGGTTCACCCACACAGAAATCAAATCAAATCAAATTGTATTTGTCACATACACATGGTTAGCAGATGTTAATGCGAGTGTAGCGAAATGCTTGTGCTTCTAGTTCCGACAATGCAGTGATAACCAACAAGTAATCTAACTAACAATTCCAAAACTACTGTCTTATACACAGTGTAAGGGGATAAGGAACATGTACATAAGGATATATGAATGAGTGATGGTACAGAGCAGCATACAGTAGATGATATCGAGTACAGTATATACATATGAGATGAGTACAGCGTGGTGAAGAAGGCTCATTTCCCTAATCATTATGGTTGAAGAAATTCGACTTGGCCCTTAAGACCCTCACAAACTTACATCAGATGATATCTCAAAGTGCTGTACAGAAACCCAGCCTAAAACCCCAAACAGCAAGCAATGCAGGAGTAGAAGCACGGTGGCTAGGAAAAACTCCCTAGAAAGGCCAAAACCTAGGAAGAAACCTAGAGAGGACCAGGCTATGAGGGGTGGCCAGGGGATATCTTCAACCACCAACTTACCATCCTGAGACAAGGCCGAGTACAGCCCACAAAGATTTCCGCCACGGCACAACCCAAGGGGGGCGCCAACCCAGACAGGAAGATCACGTCAGTGACTCAACCCACTCAAGTGGCACACGGCAGGACCAAATCAGAAAAATAGCAAGCCCATGTCATGCAGTAAAACCTCTCTCTCTGTCTCTCTCTCTCACACACATGTCTCTCTCTCTCTCGCAAGCCCATGTAATGCAGTAAAACCTCTCTCTCTGTCTCTCTCTCTCACACACACTCTCTCTCTCTCACACACACACACACACACACACATACACACACACACACACACACACACACACACACACACACACACACACACACACACACACACACACACACACACACACACACACACACACACACACACACACACACACACACACACACACACACACACACACACACACACACACACACACACACACACTTCACAGTTAATTATCCTATTTAGTCTATTACTTCCACACACTGCGCTCTCTCTGTCTCTCTCTCTCTCTGTCTCTCTCTCTCTGTCTCTCTCTCTCTCTCTGTCTCTCTCTCTCACTCTCTCTGTCTCTCTCTCTGTCTCTCTGTCTCTCTCTCTGTTTCTCTGTCTCTCTCTCGCTCTCTCTGTCTCTCTCTCTCTCTGTCTCTCTGTCTCTCTCTCTCTCTGTCTCTCTCTCTCACTCTCTCTGTCTCTCTCTCTCTCTGTCTCTCTGTCTCTCTCTCTGTTTCTCTGTCTCTCTCTCTCTCTCTCTCTCTGTCTCTCTCTCTCTCTGTCTCTGTTTCTCTGTCTCTCTCTCTCTCTGTCTCTCTCTGTCTCTGTTTCTCTGTCTCTCTCTCTCTGTCACTGTTTGTAATATTTGTGTTTTGGTTAGCTCATGCCAAAAAGACGGAACGCTGGCGGCCACAGCTGTCCGGTGTCTGACTAGGACAGAACGGTAAGTGACAAACACACGAGATCGCAGCTCACACTGGGATCAACGGGCCTGCGCACCCGAACTCATCACGTGCCCGCGCGCCGTCGGATGAGCATTAGTACGGTTCATTCCACCTCTAGAGACAACAAGTGTCACTGGAGACATGTTTTACCGGGACAACAAGACGTAACAGTACTTTACGGGACTATCTGACATTTGGACTTCTGTCGTTGCAGTTTTTTCTTTCAGACGGTGGAGACCACCTCTTTTCTCTCTCTCTCATTCCGTGTTCTTTTACCGTTTTATTTGGAGTGCGTTTTGCAAGGACTAGTCTCAAGACATGCTGTGGAGAGCGGGGCTCGTGTTGCTGCTGTGTTGGGGCAGCACCGGGGAGCTACGTCATCAACCCCGGGACTCCCCCGAATGTGAAGACCCGACGAGCAAACTGCAGGCAGACTCCGCGAGCACGAGGCAGCAGCGGTCCCCGCCGCCGGTAGAACCCCTAGACTTTGGGTTCGTGCCCTCCGGTGTGTACGAAACGCACGCCTACTACGAGCCCGGTGCCATCGGTGTTCTGTTCCACATGGTGCACGCGTTCCTTTACGTGATCCAACCGAACCCCTTCCCGAAAGGTGAGGAGCACGGCTCAGTGTGTGTGTGTGTGTGTGTGTGTGTGTGTGTGTGTGTGTGTGTGTGTGTGTGTGTGTGTGTGTGTGTGTGTGTGTGTGTGTGTGTGTGTGTGTGTGTGTGTGTGTGTGTCTTGGCCAGGGCTGCTCCTATAAGGCCCTGCAGGTTGAGTAGAGTTTTATTTCAGAATACGTCTACATGCCAGATAAAAGGAGAATAGCGTAGGCTACACAATAAATACATTTAACATCAAATCAAATCACATGTATTTGTCACATACACATGGTTAGCAGATGTTAATGCGAGTGTAGCGAAATGATTGTGCTTCTAGTTCCGAAAATGCAGTAATAACCAACTAGTAATCTCACGTAACAATTCCAAAACTACTACCTTATACAAGTGTAAAGGGATAAAGAATATGTACATAAAGATATATGAATGAGTGATGGTACAGAACGACATAGGCAAGATGCAGTAGATGATATGGAGTACAGTATATACATATGAGATGAGTAATGTAGGGTATGTAAACAAGATGCAGTAGATGGTATAGAGTACAGTATATACATATGAGATGAGTAATGTAGGGTATGTAAACAAGATGCAGTAGATGGTATAGAGGACAGTATATACATATGAGATGAGTAAAGTAGGGTATGTAAACAAGATGCAGTAGATGGTATAGAGTACAGTATATACATATGAGATGAGTAATGTAGGGTATGTAAACAAGATGCAGTAGATATTATAGAGTACATTATATACATATGAGATGAGTAATGTAGGGTATGTAAACAAGATGAAGTAGATATTATAGAGTACATTATATACATATGAGATGAGTAAAGTAAATCAATACATGTGTTGTCTAATGATGAAATATACAGTTAATTAATTAATAAATATACTATTACATAATTAACA
>NW_025745987.1:45000-55000 GCF_021184085.1 Oncorhynchus gorbuscha | reverse complement strand
AAGGCCCCAGTGTAATCCCTGTGGACATGGCCATATTTATACTCCCTAAGACCCTTCACTGGCTGACGAACAAACCAAGTCACTGTCTACCTACATACTGACCCTTACATAACAGTAGAGAGGCTTGTCAATCTGTAGTTCTGGGTGGGACAGGGCAGTATAATGTTATGGGTGGAACACGGCAGTATAATGTTATGGGTGGGACAGGGCAGTATAATGTTCTGGGTGGGACAGGGCAGTATAATGTTATGGGTGGGACAGGGCAGTATAATGTTCTGGGTGGGACAGGGCAGTATAATGTTATGGGTGGAACAGGGCAGTATAATGTTCTGGGTGGGACAGGGCAGTATAATGTTATGGGTGGGACAGGGCAGTATAATGTTCTGGGTGGGACAGGGCAGTATAATGTTATGGGTGGGACAGGGCAGTATAATGTTCTGGGTGGGACAGGGCAGTATAATGTTATGGGTGGGACAGGGCAGTATAATGTTATGGGTGGGACAGGGCAGTATAATGTTCTGGGTGGGACAGGGCAGTATAATGTTCTGGGTGGGACAGGGCAGTATAATGTTATGGGTGGGACAGGGCAGTATAATGTTCTGGGTGGGACAGGGCAGTATAATGTTATGGGCGGGACAGGGCAGTATAATGTTATGGGTGGGACAGGGCAGTATAATATTCTGGGTGGGACAGGACAGTATAATGTTCTGGGTGGGACAGGGCAGTATAATGTTCTGGGTGGAACAGGGCAGTATAATGTTCTGGGTGGGACAGGGCAGTATAATGTTATGGGTGGGACAGGGCAGTATAATGTTCTGGGTGGGACAGGGCAGTATAATGTTCTGGGTGGAACAGGGCAGTATAATGTTATGGGTGGGACAGGGCAGTATAATGTTCTGGGTGGAACTGCAGTGAATTCACTACAGAGCGGTCAGGTGGGTGGAACAGGGCAGTGAATTGTAATACTACTAGCTGTTAGCCGTTAGCCGTTACAGAGTGGTCAGGAGGGTGGAACAGGGCAGTGAATTGTAATACTACTAGCTGTTAGCTGTTAGCCGTTACAGAGTGGTCAGGAGGGTGGAACAGGGCAGCGAATTGTCATACTGCTAGCTGTTAGCTGTTACAGAGTGGTCAGAAGGGTGGAACAGGGCAGTGAATTGTAATACTACTAGCTGTTAGCTGTTAGCCGTTACAGAGTGGTCAGGAGGGTGGAACAGGGCAGTGAATTGTAACACTGCTAGCTGTTAGCTATTAGCCGTTACAGAGTTGTCAGGAGGTTGGAACAGGGCAGTGAATTGTTATATTGTTAGCTATTAGCCGTCACTGACCAGACAGTTCTAGACCAGCTTTTACTGACCAGACAGTTCTAGAACACAGCTTTTACTGACCAGACAGTTCTAGAACACAGCTTTTTACTGACGAGACAGTTCTAGAACACAGCTTTTTACTGACGAGACAGTTCTAGAACACAGCTTTTTACTGACCAGACAGTTCTAGAACACAGCTTTTTACTGACGAGACAGCTCTAGAACACAGCTTTTTACTGACGAGACAGTTCTAGAACAGCTTTTTACTGACCAGACAGTTCTAGAACAACTTTTACTGACCAGACAGTTCTAGAACACAGCTTTTTACTGACCAGACAGTTCTAGAACACAGCTTTTTACTGACGAGACAGTTCTAGAACACAGCTTTTTACTGACGAGACAGTTCTAGAACAGCTTTTTACTGACCAGACAGTTGTAGAACACAGCTTTTTACTGACGAGACAGTTCTAGAACATAGCTTTTAACTGGCCAGACAGTTCCAGAACAGCTTTTTACTGACCAGACAGTTCTAGAACAGCTTTTACTGACCAGACAGTTCTAGAACAGCTTTTAACCGTCCAGACAGTTTTAGAACACAGCCCCAACCCACTACTACCTGTTCCCTCATATTTAAAAAAGCTTCTGTGTCTTTCTGTGTGCGTGTGTGTGTGTGTGTGTGTGTGTGTGTGTGTGTGTGTGTGTGTGTGTGTGTGTGTGTGTGTGTGTGTGTGTGTGTGTGTGTGTGTGTGTGTGTGTGTGTGTGTGTGTGTGTGTGTGTGTGTGTGTGTGTGTGTGTGTGAGCAACAGATCAGGTATTACTGCATCCAATCTATATAAAGACATACTGTCAACATGCAATCTCCATAAGAAACATTGGCAGTAGAATGGCCTTGCTGAAGAGCCCATTGTCTTTCAATGTGGCACTGTCATAGGATGCCACCTTTCCAACAAATGTCTGCCCTGCTAGAGCTGCCCCGGTCAACTGTAAGGGCTGCTATTGTGAAGTGGAAACGTCTAGGAGCTAACGACTGTTGTATATGATTGGCTAATGACTATTGTATTGTGTGATTGGCTAACAAGCGTGTGTTATGTGATTGGCTGAAGAGGTTGTGTTGTGTTCTCAGATCTCATCGTAAAAGTCATCCAACAGAACATGGGAGGGATTAAACTGGAAGACTATCACAAGGTAGGCTGTGTGAGAGATATAATCATGTCATACTAACTAACATGCTGTCATACTAACTCTGTGTTATAGAGAGGTAGGCTGTGTGAGAGATATAATCATGTCATACTAACTCTGTGTTATAGAGAGGTAGGCTGTGTGAGAGATATAATCATGTCATACTAACTCTGTGTTATAGAGAGGTAGGCTGTGTGAGAGATATAATCATGTAATACTCACTAACATGCTGTCATACTAACTCTGTGTTATAGAGAGGTAGGCTGTGTGAGAGATATAATCATGTAATACTCACTCTGTGTTATAGAGAGGTAGGCTGTGTGAGAGATATAATCATGTAATACTAACTGCTGTCATACTAACTCTGTGTTATAGAGAGGTAGGCTGTGTGAGAGATATAATCATGTAATACTCACTCTGTGTTATAGAGAGGTAGGCTGTGTGAGAGATATAATCATGTAATACTAACTGCTGTCATACTAACTCTGTGTTATAGAGAGGTAGGCTGTGTGAGAGATATAATCATGTAATACTCACTAACATGCTGTCATACTAACTCTGTGTTATAGAGAGGTAGGCTGTGTGAGAGATATAATCATGTCATACTAACTCTGTGTTATAGAGAGGTAGGCTGTGTGAGAGATATAATCATGTATAACTCACTAACATGCTGTCATACTAACTGTGTAACTCTGTGTGTTCTGCTGTTGCAGCCAGAGAACGTTGTCTTAATGCTACAGGTAAAGTCACCATACAGCCACTATAATACACCCACACCCACTATAATACACCCACACCCACTACAATACACCCACACCCACTATAATACACCCATACCCACTATAATACACCCACACCCACTATAATACACCCACACCCACTACAATACACCCACACCCACTATAATACACCCATACCCACTATAATACACCCACACCCACTATAATACACCCATACCCACTATAATACACCCACACCCACTATAATACACCCACACCCACTACAATACACCCACACCCACTATAATACACCCATACCCACTATAATACACCCACACCCACTATAATACACCCATACCCACTATAATACACCCACACCCACTATAATACACCCACACCCACTACAATACACCCACACCCACTATAATACACCCATACCCACTATAATACACCCACACCAACTATAATACACCCACACCCACTATAATACACCCACACCCACTATAATACACCCACACCCATTATAATACACCCACACCCACTATAATACACCCACTATAATACACCCACTATAATACACCCACACCCACTATAATACACCCACACCCACTATAATACACCCACACCCACTATAATACACCCACGCCCAATATAATACACCCACACCCACTATAATACACCCATACCCACTATAATACACCCACACCCACTATAATACACCCACACCCACTACAATACACCCACACCCACTATAATACACCCATACCCACTATAATACACCCACACCAACTATAATACACCCACACCCACTATAATACACCCACACCCACTATAATACACCCACACCCATTATAATACACCCACACCCACTATAATACACCCACTATAATACACCCACTATAATACACCCACACCCACTATAATACACCCACACCCACTATAATACACCCACACCCACTATAATACACCCACGCCCAATATAATACACCCACACCCACTACAATACACCCACACCCACTATAATACACCATACCCACTATAATACACCCACACCCACTATAATACACCCACACCCACTATAATACACCCACACCCACTATAATACACCCACACCCACTATAATACACCCACACCCACTATAATACACCCACGCCCAATATAATACACCCACACCCACTACAATACACCCACACCCACTATAATACACCATACCCACTATAATACACCCACACCCACTATAATACACCCACTATAATACACCCACTATAATACACCCACACCCACTATAATACACCCACACCCACTATAATACACCCACACCCACTATAATACACCCACGCCCAATATAATACACCCACACCCACTATAATACACCCATACCCACTATAATACACCCACACCCACTATAATACACCCACACCCACTACAATACACCCACACCCACTATAATACACCCATACCCACTATAATACACCCACACCAACTATAATACACCCACACCCACTATAATACACCCACACCCACTATAATACACCCACACCCATTATAATACACCCACACCCACTATAATACACCCACTATAATACACCCACTATAATACACCCACACCCACTATAATACACCCACACCCACTATAATACACCCACACCCACTATAATACACCCACGCCCAATATAATACACCCACACCCACTACAATACACCCACACCCACTATAATACACCATACCCACTATAATACACCCACACCCACTATAATACACCCACACCCACTATAATACACCCACACCCACTACAATACACCCACACCCACTATAATACACCCATACCCACTATAATACACCCACTATAATACACCCACACCCACTACAATACACCCACACCCACTATAATACACCCATACCCACTATAATACACCCACACCCACTATAATACACCCACACCCACTACAATACACCCACACCCACTATAATACACCCATACCCACTATAATACACCCACACCCACTATAATACACCCATACCCACTATAATACACCCACACCCACTATAATACACCCACACCCACTACAATACACCCACACCCACTATAATACACCCATACCCACTATAATACACCCACACCCACTATAATACACCCATACCCACTATAATACACCCACACCCACTATAATACACCCACACCCACTACAATACACCCACACCCACTATAATACACCCATACCCACTATAATACACCCACACCAACTATAATACACCCACACCCACTATAATACACCCACACCCACTATAATACACCCACACCCATTATAATACACCCACACCCACTATAATACACCCACTATAATACACCCACTATAATACACCCACACCCACTATAATACACCCACACCCACTATAATACACCCACACCCACTATAATACACCCACGCCCAATATAATACACCCACACCCACTACAATACACCCACACCCACTATAATACACCATACCCACTATAATACACCCACACCCACTATAATACACCCACACCCACTATAATACACCCACACCCACTACAATACACCCACACCCACTATAATACACCCATACCCACTATAATACACCCACACCCACTATAATATACCCACACCCACTGTAATACACCCACTATAATACACCCACTACAATACACACATACCCACTATAATACACCCACACTCACTATAATTCACCCACTATAATACACCCACACCCACTATAATACACCCACTATAATACACCCACTATAATACACCCACTATAATACACCCACTATAATACACCCGCTGTAATACACCCACTATAATACACCCACTATAATACACCCATACCCACTATAATACACCCACACCCACTATAATACACCCACACCCACTACAATACACCCACACCCACTATAATACACCCATACCCACTAATAATACACCCACACCCACTATAATACACCCACACCCACTATAATACACCCACTATAATACACCCACTACAATACACACATACCCACTATAATACACCCACACTCACTATAATTCACCCACTATAATACACCCACACCCACTATAATACACCCACTATAATACACCCACACCCACTATAATACACCCACTATAATACACCCACTATAATACACCCGCTGTAATACACCCACTATAATACACCCACTATAATACACCCACACCCACTATAATACACCCACACCCACTATAATACACCCACTGTAATACACCCACTATAATACACCCGCTGTAATACACCCACTATAATACACCCACTATAATACACCCACTATAATACACCCACACCCACTATAATACACCCACTATAATACACCCACTATAATACACCCACACCCACTATAATACACCCACTATAATACACCCACTATAATACACCCACTATAATACACCCACTGTAATACACCCACTATAATACACCCACTATAATACACCCACTATAATACACCCACACCCACTATAATACACCCACACCCACTATAATACACCCACACCCACTATAATACATCCACTATAATTCACCTCCTAAGACAGACAGACAGACAGACAGACAGACAGACAGACAGACAGACAGACAGACAGACAGACAGACAGACAGACAGACAGACAGACAGACAGACAGACAGACAGCTAGCCGGTCAGACAGGTAGTTATCTCTCTAACCGACAGGTATTTATCTCTCTAACAGACAGGTAGTTATCTCTCTAACCGACAGGTAGTTATCTCTCTAACCGACAGGTATTTATCTCTCTAACAGACAGGTAGTTATCTCTCTAACAGACAGGTAGTTATCTCTCTAACAGACAGGTAGTTATCTATCTAACAGACAGGTAGTTATCTCTCTAACAGACAGGTAGTTATCTCTCTAACAGACAGGTAGTTATCTCTCTAACAGACGGGTAGTTATCTCTCTAACAGACAGGTAGTTATCTCTCTAACAGACAGGTAGTTATCTCTCTAACCGACAGGTATTTATCTCTCTAACAGACAGGTAGTTATCTCTCTAACAGACAGGTAGTTATCTCTCTAACAGACAGGTAGTTATCTCTCTAACAGACAGGTAGTTATCTCTCTAACAGACAGGTAGTTATCTCTCTAACAGACAGGTAGTTATCTCTCTAACAGACGGGTAGTTATCTCTCTAACAGACAGGTAGTTATCTCTCTAACAGACAGGTAGTTATCTCTCTAACCGACAGGTAGTTATCTCTCTAATAATGTGGTATCTGTCCTCCTGCAGACAATCTACTATGAGGCGGGCTTCCTGTTGTGTGTGAGTCTGGGCTGTGTATTCCTGGTGTTGACCCCCGTGGTAGGACTGTGTTTCTGTGTGTGTCGCTGCTGTGAGAACTGTGGAGGGGAGATGCACCAGAGACAGGGGAAGAACCCAGACTGTCAGAGAGGATTCTACACGGCCGCTCTCATCACCACCTCCGTATTCATCACGTAAGACCTTCCCCTGACCCCTGACCTCTGACCTTAACTCTAACTACATGTAACCCTTCTACACCACCGCTCTCATCACCACCTCCATATTCAGTATTAGTTTGTGTTCAGTATTAGAGTGTGTTCAGTATTAGAGTGTGTTCAGTATTAGAGTGTGTTCAGTATTAGTGTGTTCAGTATTAGAGTGTCTTCAGTATTAGATTGTGTTCAGTGTTAGAGTGTGTTCAGTATTAGAGTGTGTTCAGTATTAGAGTGTGTTCAGTATTAGTGTGTTCAGTATTAGAGTGTGTTCAGTATTAGAGTGTGTTCAGTATTAGAGTGTGTTCAGTATTAGAGTGTGTTCAGTATTAGAGTGTGTTCAGTATTAGAGTGTGTTCAGTATTAGAGTGTGTTCAGTATTAGAGTGTGTTCAGTATTAGAGTGTGTTCAGTATTAGAGTGTGTTCAGTATTAGATTGTGTTCAGTATTAGATTGTGTTCAGTATTAGTGTGTTCAGTATTAGAGTGTGTTCAGTATTAGAGTGTGTTCAGTATTAGAGTGTGTTCAGTATTAGAGTGTGTTCAGTATTAGAGTGTGTTCAGTGTTAGAGTGTGTTCAGTATTAGAGTGTGTTCAGTATTAGATCGTGTTCAGTATTAGAGTGTGTTCAGTATCAGTGTGTTCAGTATTAGTGTGTTCAGTATTAGAGTGTGTTCAGTATTAGAGTGTGTTCAGTATTAGAGTGTGTTCAGTATTAGAGTGTGTTCAGTATTAGTGTGTTCAGTATTAGAGTGTGTTCAGTATTAGTGTGTTCAGTGTCAGTGTGTTCAGTATTAGAGTGTGTTCAGTATTAGAGTGTGTTCAGTGTTATCTCTAGTGGATCAGTTTGTCCGTGGAGACAGTGTCCTCTATTGGCCAGTGGTTGTATCTGCAGTCTGTCACATCAGAACCTGCCTGTCTGTCCCATCAGAACCTGCCTGTCTGTCACATCAGAACCTGCCTGTCTGTCACATCAGAACCTGCCTGTCTGTCCCATCAGAACCTGCCTGTCTGTCACATCAGAACCTGCCTGTGTGTCACATCAGAACCTGCCTGTGTGTCACATCAGAACCTGCCTGTGTGTAGCTGCTGTCTGTCACATCAGAACCTGCCTGTCTGTCCCATCAGAACCTGCCTGTGTGTCACATCAGAACCTGCCTGTGTGTCACATCAGAACCTGCCTGTGTGTCACATCAGAACCTGCCTGTGTGTAGCTGCTGTCTGTCACATCAGAACCTGCCTGTGTGTAGCTGCTGTCTGTCACATCAGAACCTGCCTGTGTGTCACATCAGAACCTGCCTGTGTGTAGCTGCTGTCTGTCACATCAGAACCTGCCTGTGTGTCACATCAGAACCTGCCTGTGTGTAGCTGCTGTCTGTCACATCAGAACCTGCCTGTGTGTAGCTGCTGTCTGTCACATCAGAACCTGCCAGTCTGTCACATCAGAACCTGCCTGTCTGTCGCATCAGAACCTGCCTGTCTGTCACATCAGAACCTGCCTGTCTGTCACATCAGAACCTGCCTGTGTGTAACTGCAGTCTGTCACATCAGAACCTGCCTGTCTGTCACATCAGAACCTGCCTGTGTGTAACTGCAGTCTGTCACATCAGAACCTGCCTGTCTGTCACATCAGAACCTGCCTGTGTGTAGCTGCTGTCTGTCACATCAGAACCTGCCTGTGTGTCACATCAGAACCTGCCTGTCTGTCACATCAGAACCTGCCTGTGTGTCACATCAGAACCTGCCTGTCTGTCACATCAGAACCTGCCTGTGTGTCACATCAGAACCTGCCTGTCTGTCACATCAGAACCTGCCTGTGTGTAACTGCTGTCTGTCACATGAGAACCTGCCTGTCTGTCACATCAGAACCTGCCTGTGTGTAGCTGCTGTCTGTCACATCAGAACCTGCCCGTGTGTAGCTGCTGTCTGTCCCATCAGAACCTGCCTGTGTGTAGCTGCTGTCTGTCCCATCAGAACCTGCCTGTGTGTAGCTGCTGTCTGTCACATCAGAACCTGCCTGTGTGTAGCTGCTGTCTGTCACATCAGAACCTGCCTGTCTGTCACATCAGAACCTGCCCGTGTGTAGCTGCTGTCTTTCACATCAGAACCTGCCTGTGTGTAGCTGCTGTCTGTCATATCAGAACCTGCCTGTGTGTAGCTGCTGTCTGTCACATCAGAACCTGCCTGTGTGTAGCTGCTGTCTTTCACATCAGGACCTGCCTGTGTGTAGCTGCTGTCTTTCACATCAGAACCTGCCTGTGTGTCACATCAGAACCTGCCTGTGTGTAGCTGCTGTCTGTC
>NW_025745987.1:22500-40000 GCF_021184085.1 Oncorhynchus gorbuscha | reverse complement strand
CAGACATCGGTCCTATGTTGGGTGGCAGGAGAATAATGCTGTGGTAATGCTGTGGTAATGCTGTGGTAATGCTGTTGTCAGACATCGGTCCTCTGTTGGGTGGCAGGAGAATAATGCTATGGTAATGCTGTGGTAATGCTGTGGTAAGGCTGTGGTAATGCTGTGGTAATGTTGTTGTCAGACATCGGTCCTATGTTGGGTGGCAGGAGAATAATGCTATGGTAATGCTGTGGTAATGCTGTGGTAATGCTGTTGTCAGACATCGGTCCTCTGTTGGGTGGCAGGAGAATAATGATATGGTAATACTGTGGTAATGTTGTGGCAATGTTGTGGTAATGTTGTTGTCAGACATCTGCCCTGTTGGGTGGGAGGAGAATAATGCTGTGGTAATGCTGTGGTAATGTTGTTGTCAGACATCGGTCCTCTGTTGGGTGGGAGGAGAATAATGCTGTGGTAATGTTGTTTTCAGACATCGGGCCTCTGTTGGGTGGCAGGAGAATAATGCTGTGGTAATGCTGTGATAATGTTGTTGTCAGACATCGGTCCTCTGTTGGGTGGGAGGAAAATAATGTTTTGTTAATGCTATGATAATGTTGTGTTAATGCTATGGTAATGTTGTGTTAATGCTATGGTAACAATGTGGTCATGTTATGGTAATGATGTGGTAATGATATGATAATGTTGTGTTAATGTCATGGTAATGTTGTGTTAATGCTATGGTAACGATGTGGTAATGTTATGGTAATGATGTGGTAATGATATGATAATGTTGTGTTAGTGCTGTGGTAATGTTGTGTCAATGCTGTGGTAATGTTGTGGTAATGCTGAGGTAATGCTATGGTAATGCTGTGGTAATGCTGTTGTCAGACATCGGGCCTCTGTTGGGTGGGAGGATCCAGACTCAGCTGGAGAAGGAGGTAGTTCCTTCTCTGGACACAGCTCTGCGCATGGCTGGAGGTAACCACCCTTTATAACACATTATAACACATTTACCAACTTTTTACACTCTTGTGACACCTTATAGCACCTTTATAACATAAGCAATGCCTTATAACACCTTATAGCACCTTTATAACATAAACAATGCCTTATAACACCGTATACCATCTTTATAACATAAACAATGCCTTGTAACACCTTATAGCACCTTTATAACATAAACAATGCCTTATAACACCTTATAGCACCTTTATAACATAAACAATGCCTTATAACACCTTATAGCACCTTTATAACACCTTATAGCACCTTTATAACATAAACAATGCCTTATAACACCTTATAGCACCTTTATAACATAAACAATGCCTTATAACACCTTATACGATCTTTATAACATAAACAATGCCTTATAACACCTTATAGCACCTTTATAACATAAACAATGCCTTATAACACCTTATAGCACCTTTATAACATAAACAATGCCTTATAACACCTTATAGCACCTTTATAACACCTTATAGCACCTTTATAACATAAACAATGCCTTATAACACCTTATAGCACCTTTATAACATAAACAATGCCTTATAACACCTTATAGCACCTTTATAACATAAACAATGCCTTATAACACCTTATAGCACCTTTATAACATAAACAATGCCTTATAACACCTTATAGCACCTTTATAACACCTTATAGCACCTTTATAACATAAACAATGCCTTATAACACCTTATAGCACCTTTATAACACCTTATAGCACCTTTATAACATAAACAATGCCTTATAACACCTTATAGCATCTTTATAACATAAACAATGCCTTATAACACCTTATAGCACCTTTATAACATAAACAATGCCTTATAACACCTTATAGCACCTTTATAACATAAACAATGCCTTATAACACCTTATAGCACCTTTATAACATAAACAATGCCTTATAACACCTTATAGCACCTTTATAACACCTTATAGCACCTTTATAAGATAAACAATGCCTTATAACACCTTATAGCACCTTTATAACATAAACAATGCCTTATAACACCTTATAGCACCTTTATAACACCTTATAGCACCTTTATAACATAAACAATGCCTTATAACACCTTATAGCACCTTTATAACATAAACAATGCCTTATAACACCTTATAGCACCTTTATAACATAAACAATGCCTTATAACACCTTATAGCACCTTTATAACATAAACAATGCCTTATAACACATTTAAAATCAACTGTTTATAACACTGTATATCAACGTAACTCCCTTATAACATATTTATAACACATTATAGCACCTTTATAACACCTTATAGCACCTTTATAACATAAACAATGCCTTATAACACATTTAAAATCAACTGTTTATAACACTGTATATCAACGTAACTCCCTTATAACATATTTATAACACATTATAGCACCTTTATTACACAAACAACAGTTTATAACACCCTTAACAGATTTATAACACAAACACCTTATAACACCCTAAACAGATTTATAACACATTATAACTCCCTTATAACACTCCGTATCACCTTCATAACTAATTACTAATACCTTTAACACCCACTACATGGTCAGATATGGCATGAAAATGCATCGTTACAGCTACTACCGTTATAGCATTATAATACCTCGTTACTGCTACTACAGTTATAACATTATAATACCTCGTTACTGCTACAACAGTTATAACATTATAATACCTCATTACTGCTACAACATTATAATACCTCGTTACTGCTACAACATTATAATACCTCGTTACTGCTACAACATTATAATACCTTGTTACTGCTACAACATTATAACATTATAATACCTCATTACTGCTACAACATTATAATACCTCATTACTGCTACAACAGTTATAACATTATAATACCTCGTTACTGCTACAACATTATAATACCTCGTTACTGCTACAACATTATAATACCTTGTTACTGCTACAACATTATAATACCTTGTTACTGCTACAACAGTTATAACATTATAATACCTTGTTACTGCTACAACAGTTATAACATTATAATACCTCGTTACTGCTACAACATTATAATACCTTGTTACTGCTACAACATTATAATACCTCGTTACTGCTACAACAGTTATAACATTATAATACCTCGTTACTGCTACAACATTATAATACCTTGTTACTGCTACAACATTATAATACCTCATTACTGCTACAACATTATAATACCTTGTTACTGCTACAACATTATAATACCTCGTTACTGCTACAACATTATAATACCTCGTTACTGCTACAACATTATAATACCTCGTTACTGCTACAACATTATAATACCTCGTTACTGCTACAACATTATAATACCTTGTTACTGCTACAACATTATAATACCTCATTACTGCTACAACATTATAATACCTCGTTACTGCTACAACATTATAATACCTCATTACTGCTACAACATTATAACATTATAATACCTCATTACTGCTACAACATTATAACATTATAATACCTCATTACTGCTACAACATTATAATACCTTGTTACTGCTACAACAGTTATAGCATTATAATACCTCATTACTGCTACAACAGTTATAACATTATAATACCTCGTTACTGCTACAACATTATAATACCTCATTACTGCTACAACATTATAACACCTCGTTACTGCTACAACATTATAATACCTCGTTACTGCTACAACATTATAACACCTCATTACTGCTACAACAGTTATAACATTATAATACCTCGTTACTGCTACAACATTATAATACCTCATTACTGCTACAACATTATAATACCTCATTACTGCTACAACATTATAATACCTCGTTACTGCTACAACAGTTATAACATTATAATACCTCGTTACTGCTACAACATTATAATACCTTGTTACTGCTACAACAGTTATAACATTATAATACCTCATTACTGCTACAACATTATAATACCTCATTACTGCTACAACATTATAATACCTCGTTACTGCTACAACATTATAATACCTTGTTACTGCTACAACAGTTATAACATTATAATACCTCATTACTGCTACAACATTATAATACCTCATTACTGCTACAACATTATAATACCTTGTTACTGCTACAACATTATAATACCTTGTTACTGCTACAACAGTTATAACATTATAATACCTCGTTACTGCTACAACATTATAATACCTCATTACTGCTACAACATTATAATACCTCATTACTGCTACAACATTATAATACCTCGTTACTGCTACAACAGTTATAACATTATAATACCTCGTTACTGCTACAACAGTTACAACATTATAATACCTCGTTACTGCTACAACATTATAATACCTCGTTACTGCTACAACATTATAATACCTCGTTACTGCTACAACATTATAATACCTCGTTACTGCTACAACATTATAATACCTCGTTACTGCTACAACAGTTATAACATTATAATACCTCGTTACTGCTACTACAGTTATAACATTATAATACCTCATTACTGCTACAACATTATAATACCTCGTTACTGCTACAACAGTTATAACATTATAATACCTCGTTACTGCTACAACATTATAATACCTCATTACTGCTACAACATTATAACATTATAATACCTCGTTACTGCTACAACATTATAACATTATAATACCTCATTACTGCTACAACATTATAATACCTCGTTACTGCTACAACATTATAATACCTCATTACTACTACAACATTATAATACCTCGTTACTGCTACAACATTATAATACCTCGTTACTGCTAGAACATTATAATACCTCGTTACTGCTACAACAGTTATAACATTATAATACCTCGTTACTGCTACAACAGTTATAACATTATAATACCTCGTTACTGCTACAACAGTTATAACATTATAATACCTTGTTACTGCTACAACAGTTATAGCATTATAATACCTCGTTACTGCTACAACATTATAATACCTCGTTACTGCTACAACATTATAATACCTCGTTACTGCTACAACAGTTATAACATTATAATACCTCGTTACTGCTACAACATTATAATACCTCGTTACTGCTACAACAGTTATAACATTATAATACCTCGTTACTGCTACAACAGTTATAACATTATAATACCTTGTTACTGCTACAACAGTTATAACATTATAATACCTCGTTACTGCTACAACAGTTATAATACCTCGTTACTGCTACAACATTATAATACCTCGTTACTGCTACAACAGTTATAACATTATAATACCT
The DNA here is from genome assembly GCF_021184085.1 of Oncorhynchus gorbuscha. Classification (NCBI taxonomy): domain Eukaryota; kingdom Metazoa; phylum Chordata; class Actinopteri; order Salmoniformes; family Salmonidae; genus Oncorhynchus; species Oncorhynchus gorbuscha. Next base: position 34,792 of record NW_025745987.1, on the reverse strand, counting down.
CATTACTGCTACAACATTATAATACCTTGTTACTGCTACAACATTATAATACCTCGTTACTGCTACAACATTATAATACCTCGTTACTGCTACAACAGTTATAACATTATAATACCTCGTTACTGCTACAACAGTTATAACATTATAATACCTTGTTACTGCTACAACAGTTATAACATTATAATACCTTGTTACTGCTACAACATTATAATACCTCGTTACTGCTACAACATTATAATACCTCGTTACTGCTACAACATTATAATACCTCATTACTGCTACAACAGTTATAACATTATAATACCTCGTTACTGCTACTACATTATAATACCTCGTTACTGCTACAACATTATAATACCTCATTACTGCTACAACATTATAATACCTCATTACTGCTACAACATTATAATACCTCGTTACTGCTACAACATTATAATACCTCGTTACTGCTACAACAGTTATAACATTATAATACCTCGTTACTGCTACAACAGTTATAACATTATAATACCTCATTACTGCTACAACATTATAATACCTCGTTACTGCTACAACATTATAATACCTCGTTACTGCTACAACATTATAATACCTCATTACTGCTACAACAGTTATAACATTATAATACCTCATTACTGCTACAACATTATAATACCTCGTTACTGCTACAACATTATAATACCTCGTTACTGCTACAACAGTTATAACATTATAATACCTCGTTACTGCTACAACATTATAATACCTCGTTACTGCTACAACAGTTATAACATTATAATACCTCATTACTGCTACAACAGTTATAACATTATAATACCTCGTTACTGCTACAACATTATAATACCTCGTTACTGCTACAACATTATAATACCTCGTTACTGCTACAACATTATAATACCTCGTTACTGCTACAACATTATAATACCTCATTACTGCTACAACATTATAATACCTCATTACTGCTACAACATTATAATACCTCATTACTGCTACAACATTATAATACCTCATTACTGCTACAACAGTTATAACATTATAATACCTCGTTACTGCTACAACAGTTATAACATTATAATACCTCGTTACTACTACTACATTATAATACCTCATTACTGCTACAACAGTTATAACATTATAATACCTCGTTACTGCTACAACATTATAATACCTCGTTACTGCTACAACATTATAATACCTCGTTACTGCTACAACAGTTATAACATTATAATACCTCATTACTGCTACAACAGTTATAACATTATAATACCTTGTTACTGCTACAACATTATAATACCTCCTTACTGCTACAACATTATAATACCTCATTACTGCTACAACATTATAATACCTCATTACTGCTACAACAGTTATAACATTATAATACCTCGTTACTGCTACAACATTATAATACCTCATTACTGCTACAACAGTTATAACATTATAATACCTTGTTACTGCTACAACATTATAACATTATAATACCTTGTTACTGCTACAACATTATAATACCTCGTTACTGCTACAACATTATAATACCTCGTTACTGCTACAACATTATAATACCTTGTTACTGCTACAACATTATAATACCTCGTTACTGCTACAACATTATAATACCTTGTTACTGCTACAACAGTTATAACATTATAATACCTCGTTACTGCTACTACATTATAATACCTCATTACTGCTACAACATTATAATACCTCGTTACTGCTACAACATTATAATACCTCGTTACTGCTACAACATTATAACATTATAATACCTCGTTACTGCTACAACAGTTATAACATTATAATACCTCGTTACTGCTACAACATTATAATACCTCGTTACTGCTACAACATTATAATACCTCATTACTGTTACAACATTATAATACATTATTATAATACCTCATTACTGCTACAACATTATAACATTATAATACCTCATTACTGCTACAACATTATAATACCTCATTACTGCTACAACAGTTATAACATTATAATACCTCGTTACTGCTACAACATTATAATACCTCGTTACTGCTACAACATTATAATACCTCATTACTGCTACAACAGTTATAACATTATAATACCTTTACTAACAACATTATAATTATAATACCTTGTTACTGCTACAACATTATAATACCTCATTACTGCTACAACAGTTATAACATTATAATACCTCGTTACTGCTACAACATTATAATACCTCATTACTGCTACAACATTATAATACCTTGTTACTGCTACAACATTATAATACCTCATTACTGCTACAACATTATAATTATAATACCTCATTACTGCTACAACATTATAATACCTTGTTACTGCTACAACAGTTATAACATTATAATACCTCATTACTGCTACAACATTATAATACCTCATTACTGCTACAACATTATAATACCTCGTTACTGCTACAACATTATAATACCTTGTTACTGCTACAACAGTTATAACATTATAATACCTCAACACCATTATAATACCTCATTACTGCTACAACATTATAATACCTTGTTACTGCTACAACATTATAATACCTCATTACTGCTACAACATTATAACATATAATACCTGTTACTGCTACAACATTATAATACCTCATTACAACTATAACAGTTATAACATTATAATACCTCGTTACTGCTACAACAGTTATAGCATTATAATACCTCGTTACTGCTACAACAGTTATAACATTATAATACCTCATTACTGCTACAACATTATAATACCTCGTTACTGCTACAACATTATAATACCTCGTTACTGCTACAACATTATAATACCTCATTACTGCTACAACATTATAATACCTCATTACTGCTACAACAGTTATAACATTATAATACCTCGTTACTGCTACAACATTATAATACCTCGTTACTGCTACAACAGTTATAACATTATAATACCTCGTTACTGCTACAACATTATAATACCTCATTACTGCTACAACAGTTATAACATTATAATACCTCGTTACTGCTACAACATTATAATACCTTATTACTGCTACAACATTATAATACCTCGTTACTGCTACAACATTATAATACCTCATTACTGCTACAACATTATAATACCTCATTACTGCTACAACATTATAATACCTCGTTACTGCTAGAACATTATAATACCTCGTTACTGCTACAACAGTTATAACATTATAATACCTCGTTACTGCTACAACATTATAATACCTCATTACTGCTACAACAGTTATAACATTATAATACCTCGTTACTGCTACAACAGTTATAACATTATAATACCTTGTTACTGCTACAACATTATAATACCTCGTTACTGCTACAACATTATAATACCTCGTTACTGCTACAACAGTTATAACATTATAATACCTCATTACTGCTACAACATTATAATACCTCATTACTGCTACAACAGTTATAACATTATAATACCTCGTTACTGCTACAACAGTTATAACATTATAATACCTCATTACTGCTACAACAGTTATAACAACATTATAATACCTCATTACTGCTACAACAGTTATAATTATAATACCTCGTTACTGCTACAACATTATAATACCTCATTACTGCTACAACAGTTATAACATTATAATACCTCGTTACTGCTACAACAGTTATAACATTATAATACCTCATTACTGCTACAACATTATAATACCTCGTTACTGCTACAACAGTTATAACATTATAATACCTCGTTACTGCTACAACAGTTATAACATTATAATACCTCATTACTGCTACAACAGTTATAACATTATAATACCTTGTTACTGCTACAACATTATAATACCTCATTACTGCTACAACATTATAATACCTCGTTACTGCTACAACATTATAATACCTCGTTACTGCTACAACAGTTATAACATTATAATACCTCATTACTGCTACAACAGTTACATTATAATACCTCATTACTGCTACAACATTATAATACCTCATTACTGCTACAACATTATAATTATAATACCTCATTACTGCTACAACATTATAATACCTCATTACTGCTACAACATTATAATACCTCGTTACTGCTACAACATTATAATAACTGCTACAACATTATAATACCTCATTACTGCTACAACATTATAATACCTCATTACTGCTACAACATTATAATACCTTGTTACTGCTACAACAGTTATAACATTATAATACCTCATTACTGCTACAACATTATAATACCTCATTACTGCTACAACATTATAATACCTCGTTACTGCTACAACAGTTATAACATTATAATACCTCGTTACTGCTACAACATTATAATACCTCATTACTGCTACAACATTATAACATTATAATACCTCATTACTGCTACAACAGTTATAACATTATAATACCTCGTTACTGCTACAACATTATAATACCTCGTTACTGCTACAACATTATAATACCTCGTTACTGCTACAACATTATAATACCTCGTTACTGCTACAACATTATAATACCTCATTACTGCTACAACATTATAATACCTCATTACTACAACAGTTATAACATTATAATACCTCATTACTGCTACAACAGTTATAACATTATAATACCTGTTACTACAACATTATAATATTATAATACTGCTACAACTTATAACATTATAATACCTCATTACTGCTACAACATTATAATACCTCGTTACTGCTACAACATTATAATACCTCGTTACTGCTACAACATTATAATACCTCGTTACTGCTACAACATTATAATACCTCATTACTGCTACAACATTATAATACCTTGTTACTGCTACAACATTATAATACCTCATTACTGCTACAACATTATAATACCTCATTACTGCTACAGTTATAACATTATAATACCTCGTTACTGCTACAACATTATAATACCTCATTACTGCTACAACAGTTATAACATTATAATACCTCGTTACTGCTACAACATTATAACATTATAATACCTTGTTACTGCTACAACATTATAATACCTCGTTACTGCTACAACATTATAATACCTCATTACTGCTACAACAGTTATAACATTATAATACCTCGTTACTGCTACAACATTATAATACCTTGTTACTGCTATTATAATACCTCATTACTGCTACAACATTATAATACCTCATTACTGCTACAATAACATTATAATACCTTGTTACTGCTACAACATTATAATACCTGTTACTGCTACAACATTATAACATTATAATACCTACTGCTACAACATTATAATAATACCTCATTACTGCTACAACATTATAATACCTCATTACTGCTACAACATTATAATACCTCATTACTGTTACAACATTATAATACCTTGTTACTGCTACAACATTATAATACCTGTTACTACAACATTATAATACCTCGTTACTGCTACAACAGTTATAACATTATAATACCTCGTTACTGCTACAACATTATAATACCTCGTTACTGCTACAACATTATAATACCTCATTACTGCTACAACAGTTATAACATTATAATACCTCATTACTGCTACAACAGTTATAACATTATAATACCTCGTTACTGCTACAACATTATAATACCTCATTACTGCTACAACATTATAACATATAATTACTGCTACAACATTATAATACCTCATTACTGCTACAACATTATAATACCTTGTTACTGCTACAACATTATAATACCTCATTACTGCTACAACAATAATACAGTTATAACATTATAATACCTTGTTACTGCTACAACAGTTATAACATTATAATACCTCGTTACTGCTACAACATTATAATACCTCGTTACTGCTACAACATTATAACCTCACAACATTATAATACCTCATTACTGCTACAACATTATAACATTATAATACCTCGTTACTGCTACAACATTATAATACCTCATTACTGCTACAACATTATAATACCTCATTACTGCTACAACATTATAATACCTCATTACTGCTACAACATTATAATACCTCGTTACTGCTACAACATTATAATACCTCATTACTGCTACAACAGTTATAACATTATAATACCTCGTTACTGCTACAACATTATAATACCTCATTACTGCTACAACAGTTATAACATTATAATACCTCATTACTGCTACAACATTATAATACCTTGTTACTGCTACAACATTATAATACCTCGTTACTGCTACAACATTATAATACCTCATTACTGCTACAACATTATAATACCTCATTACTGCTACAACAGTTATAACATTATAATACCTCGTTACTGCTACAACATTATAATACCTCGTTACTGCTACAACAGTTATAACATTATAATACCTCGTTACTGCTACAACATTATAATACCTCATTACTGCTACAACAGTTATAACATTATAATACCTCGTTACTGCTACAACATTATAATACCTTGTTACTGCTACAACAGTTATAACATTATAATACCTCATTACTGCTACAACATTATAATACCTCATTACTGCTACACTGCTACAACATTATAATACCTCGTTACTGCTACAACAGTTATAACATTATAATACCTCATTACTGCTACAACATTATAATACCTCATTACTGCTACAACAGTTATAACATTATAATACCTCGTTACTGCTACAACAGTTATAACATTATAATACCTCATTACTGCTACAACATTATAATACCTCGTTACTGCTACAACATTATAATACCTCATTACTGCTACAACAGTTATAACATTATAATACCTCATTACTGCTACAACATTATAATACCTCATTACTGCTACAACATTATAATACCTCATTACTGCTACAACAGTTATAACATTATAATACCTCGTTACTGCTACAACAGTTATAACATTATAATACCTCATTACTGCTACAACATTATAACATTATAATACCTCGTTACTGCTACAACAGTTATAACATTATAATACCTCATTACTGCTACAACATTATAATTATAATCATTACTTATAACTTATAACAGTTATAACATTATAATACCTCGTTACTGCTACAACAGTTATAACATTATAATACCTCATTACTGCTACAACATTATAATACCTCGTTACTGCTACAACAGTTATAACATTATAATACCTCGTTACTGCTACAACAGTTATAACATTATAATACCTCATTACTGCTACAACAGTTATAACATTATAATACCTCGTTACTGCTACAACAGTTATAACATTATAATACCTCATTACTGCTACAACATTATAATACCTCGTTACTGCTACAACAGTTATAACATTATAATACCTCGTTACTGCTACAACATTATAATACCTCGTTACTGCTACAACATTATAATACCTCGTTACTGCTACAACATTATAATACCTCGTTACTGCTACAACATTATAATACCTCGTTACTGCTACAACATTATAATACCTCATTACTGCTACAACATTATAATACCTTGTTACTGCTACAACAGTTATAACATTATAATACCTCGTTACTGCTACAACATTATAATACCTCATTACTGCTACAACATTATAATACCTCGTTACTGCTACAACAGTTATAACATTATAATACCTCGTTACTGCTACAACATTATAATACCTCATTACTGCTACAACAGTTATAACATTATAATACCTCATTACTGCTACAACAGTTATAACATTATAATACCTCGTTACTGCTACAACATTATAATACCTCGTTACTGCTACAACATTATAATACCTCGTTACTGCTACAACATTATAATACCTCGTTACTGCTACAACATTATAATACCTCGTTACTGCTACAACATTATAATACCTTGTTACTGCTACAACAGTTATAACATTATAATACCTCATTACTGCTACTACAGTTATAACATTATAATACCTTGTTACTGCTACAACATTATAATACCTCGTTACTGCTACAACAGTTATAACATTATAATACCTCATTACTGCTACTACAGTTATAACATTATAATACCTTGTTACTGCTACAACATTATAATACCTCGTTACTGCTACAACATTATAATACCTCGTTACTGCTACAACATTATAATACCTCATTACTGCTACAACATTATAATACCTTGTTACTGCTACAACATTATAATACCTTGTTACTGCTACAACATTATAATACCTCATTACTGCTACAACATTATAATACCTCGTTACTGCTACAACATTATAATACCTCGTTACTGCTACAACAGTTATAACATTATAATACCTCGTTACTGCTACAACATTATAACATTATAATACCTCATTACTGCTACAACATTATAATACCTCATTACTGCTACAACATTATAATACCTTGTTACTGCTACAACAGTTATAACATTATAATACCTTGTTACTGCTACAACATTATAATACCTCATTACTGCTACAACAGTTATAACATTATAATACCTTGTTACTGCTACAACATTATAATACCTCGTTACTGCTACAACAGTTATAACATTATAATACCTTGTTACTGCTACAACATTATAATACCTTGTTACTGCTACAACAGTTATAACATTATAATACCTTGTTACTGCTACAACATTATAATACCTCATTACTGCTACAACATTATAATACCTCGTTACTGCTACAACATTATAATACCTTGTTACTGCTACAACATTATAATACCTCATTACTGCTACAACATTATAATACCTTGTTACTGCTACAACATTATAATACCTCGTTACTGCTACAACATTATAATACCTCATTACTGCTACAACATTATAATACCTCATTACTGCTACAACATTATAATACCTTGTTACTGCTACAACATTATAATACCTCATTACTGCTACAACAGTTATAACATTATAATACCTCGTTACTGCTACTACAGTTATAACATTATAATACCTCGTTACTGCTACAACATTATAATACCTCATTACTGCTACAACATTATAATACCTCATTACTGCTACAACATTATAATACCTCATTACTGCTACAACATTATAATACCTCATTACTGCTACAACATTATAATACCTCATTACTGCTACAACAGTTATAACATTATAATACCTTGTTACTGCTACAACAGTTATAACATTATAATACCTTGTTACTGCTACAACATTATAATACCTTGTTACTGCTACAACAGTTATAACATTATAATACCTTGTTACTGCTACAACATTATAATACCTCATTACTGCTACAACATTATAATACCTCGTTACTGCTACAACATTATAATACCTCGTTACTGCTACAACATTATAATACCTCGTTACTGCTACAACAGTTATAACATTATAATACCTCGTTACTGCTACAACAGTTATAACATTATAATACCTTGTTACTGCTACAACATTATAATACCTCATTACTGCTACAACAGTTATAACATTATAATACCTTGTTACTGCTACTACATTATAATACCTCATTACTGCTACAACAGTTATAACATTATAATACCTCGTTACTGCTACAACATTATAATACCTCGTTACTGCTACAACATTATAATACCTCGTTACTGCTACAACATTATAATACCTCGTTACTGCTACAACATTATAATACCTTGTTACTGCTACAACATTATAACATTATAATACCTTGTTACTGCTACAACATTATAACATTATAATACCTTGTTACTGCTACAACAGTTATAACATTATAATACCTCATTACTGCTACAACAGTTATAACATTATAATACCTCGTTACTGCTACAACATTATAATACCTCATTACTGCTACAACAGTTATAACATTATAATACCTCATTACTGCTACAACAGTTATAACATTATAATACCTCGTTACTGCTACAACATTATAATACCTCGTTACTGCTACAACATTATAATACCTCATTACTGCTACAACATTATAATACCTCGTTACTGCTACAACATTATAATACCTCGTTACTGCTACAACATTATAATACCTCGTTACTGCTACAACAGTTATAACATTATAATACCTTGTTACTGCTACAACATTATAATACCTTGTTACTGCTACAACAGTTATAACATTATAATACCTCATTACTGCTACAACAGTTATAACATTATAATACCTCATTACTGCTAAAACATTATAATACCTCATTACTGCTACAACAGTTATAACATTATAATACCTCCTTACTACTACAACAGTTATAGCATTATAATACCTCATTACTGCTACAACAGTTATAACATTATAATACCTCATTACTGCTGCAACAGTTATAATACCTCATTACTGCTACAACAGTTATACCATTATAATACCTCATTACTACTACAACAGTTATAACATTATAATACCTCATTACTACTACAACAGTTATAACATTATAATACCTCATTACTGCTACAACAGTTATAACATTATAATACCTCATTACTGCTACAACAGTTATAATACCTCATTACTGCTACAACAGTTATACCATTATAATACCTCATTACTACTACAACAGTTATAACATTATAATACCTCATTACTACTACAACAGTTATAACATTATAATACCTCGTTACTGCTACAACAGTTATAACATTATAATACCTCATTACTGCTACAACAGTTATAACATTATAATACCTCATTACTGCTACTACAGTTATAACATTATAATACCTCATTACTGCTACAACAGTTATAACATTATAATACCTTGTTACTGCTACAACAGTTATAATACCTCATTACTGCTACAACAGTTATAATACCTCATTACTGCTACAACAGTTATAATACCTCATTACTGCTACAACAGTTATAACCCTAACCCTAACCATTATAACAGGTGGTCTTAGTTCTGTCATGTTGACATCTGTCTCTGTGTTCTTCTGTTTCCAAGGCAAAGTGGAGAACGCCGTTAAAGGTAACAACATAATAGAAGTGTTATTTAACCTCTGACCAGACTGGTCGCTAGTATTAGAACTGACCTCCAGTCAGTGGTGTCAGTATTAGAACTGACCTCCAGTCAGTGGTGTCAGGATGAGAACTGACCTCCAGTCAGTGGTGTCAGTATTAGAACTGACCTCCAGTCAGTGGTGTCAGTATTAGAACTGACCTCCAGTCAGTGGTGTCCGTATTAGAACTGACCTCCAGTCAGTGGTGTGTCATGCCCTCACCTCACGTGACATCTCCTCTCCTCTCCTTTCTCATCTCTTCTCCTCTCCTCTCCTCTCCTTTCTCCTCTCCTCTCCTCTCCTCTCCTCTCCTCTCCTCTCCTCTCCTCTCCTCTCCTCTCCTCTCCTCTCCTCTCCTCTCCTCTCCTCTCCTCTCCTCTCCTCTCCTCTCCCTCCCCTCCCCTCCCCTCCCCTCCCCTCCTCTCCTCTCCTCTCCCTCTCCTCTCCCCCTGTCCTCCGTAGCTCTGCGTGAGTCTAAGGAGGCGTTGGAGAGTGTTAGTTCTTCGTTGGATGTTCTTCATGAGGGAACGTCTCGTCTGGCGCTCCGTCTGACATATGAACGGACCTCCCTGTCCAACACCCTGTCTGATCCGGCCTGCACTAACGGAGCTGTGTCACGCACCTGCAACAAAATCCGCATTACACTCCCACAGCTGGGAATCAACAGCAACTTCTCTGGGGTACCTACACACCTGCTACAACATCCACATTACACTCCCACAGCTGGGAATCAACAGCAACTTCTCTGGGGTACCTACACACCTGCAACTCCATTCAAACTACACACTAAACATGCTAAACACTGAACATGCTATACACTAAACATGCTAAACACTGAACATGCTAAACACTGAACATGCTAAACACTAAACATGCTAAACACTGAACATGCTAAACACTAAACATGGTAAACACTAAACATGCTAAACACTAAACATGCTAAAGACTAAACATGCTAAATAATAAACATGCTAAACACTAAACATGCTAAACACTAAACATGCTAAAGACTAAACATGCTAAATAATAAACATGCTAAACATGCTAAACACTAAACATGCTAAACATGCTAAATAATAAACATGCTAAACATGCTAAACACTAAACATGCTAAATACTAAACATGCTAAACACTAAACATGCTAAACACTAAACATGCTAAAGACTAAACATGCTAAATAATAAACATGCTAAACACTAAACATGCTAAATACTAAACATGCTAAATACTAAACATGTTAAACACTAAACATGCTAAACACTAAACATGCTAAACACTAAACATGCTAAATACTAAACATACTAAACATGCTAATTTTGGGTCAGTCACAGTGGTCAGGTATTCTGCCACTCTCTGTTTAGGGTCAGTCACAGTGGTCAGGTATTCTGCCACTGTGTCCTCTCTGTTTAGGGTCAGTCACAGTGGTCAGGTA
>NW_025745987.1:0-17500 GCF_021184085.1 Oncorhynchus gorbuscha | reverse complement strand
GGACTTCTACAGGTCTGTGTGGTTAGATCGACTTCTACAGGTCTATGTGGTTAGATGGACTTCTACAGGTCTGTGTGGTTAGATGGACTTCTACAGGTCTGTGTGTTTAATACAGATGGACTTCTACAGGTCTGTGTGGTTAGATGGACTTTTACAGGTCTGTGTGGTTAATACAGATGGACTTCTACAGGTCTGTGTGGTTAGATGGACTTCTACAGGTCTGTGTGGTTAGATGGACTTCTACAGGTCTGTGTGGTTAGATGGACTTCTACAGGTCTGTGTGTTTAGATGTACTTCTACAGGTCTGTGTGGTTAGATGGACTTCTACAGGTCTGTGTGTTTAATACAGATGGACTTCTACAGGTCTGTGTGGTTAGATGGACTTCTACAGGTCTGTGTGTTTAATACAGATGGACTTCTACAGGTCTGTGTGTTTAGATGGACTTCTACAGGTCTGTGTGTTTAATACAGATGGACTTCTACAGGTCTGTGTGGTTAGATGGACTTCTACAGGTCTGTGTGGTTAGATGGACTTCTACAGGTCTGTGTGGTTAGATGGACTTCTACAGGTCTGTGTGGTTAGATGGACTTCTACAGGTCTGTGTGGGTAGATGGACTTCTACAGGTCTGTGTGGTTAGATGGACTTCTACAGGTCTGTGTGGTTAGATGGACTTCTACAGGTCTGTGTGGTTAGATGGACTTCTACAGGTCTGTGTGGGTAGATGGACTTCTACAGGTCTGTGTGGTTAGATGGACTTCTACAGGTCTGTGTGGTTAGATGGACTTCTACAGGTCTGTGTGTTTAATACAGATGGACTTCTACAGGTCTGTGTGTTTAATACAGATGGACTTCTACAGGTCTGTGTGGGTAGATGGACTTCTACAGGTCTGTGTGTTTAGATGGACTTCTACAGGTCTGTGTGGGTAGATGGACTTCTACAGGTCTGTGTGGTTAGATGGACTTCTACAGGTCTGTGTGGGTAGATGGACTTCTACAGGTCTGTGTGTTTAATACAGATGGACTTCTACAGGTCTGTGTGGGTAGATGGACTTCTACAGGTCTGTGTGGTTAGATGGACTTCTACAGGTCTGTGTGGTTAGATGGACTTCTACAGGTCTGTGTGTTTAGATGGACTTCTACAGGTCTGTGTGGTTAGATGGACTTCTACAGGTCTGTGTGGTTAGATGGACTTCTACAGGTCTGTGTGGTCAGATGGACTTCTACAGGTCTGTGTGGTTAGATGGACTTCTACAGTTCTGTGTGGTTAGATGGACTTCTACAGGTCTGTGTGGTTAGATGGACTTCTACAGGTCTGTGTGTTTAGATGGACTTCTACAGGTCTGTGTGGTTAGATGGACTTCTACAGGTCTGTGTGGTTAGATGGACTTCTACAGGTCTGTGTGGTTAGATGGACTTCTACAGGTCTGTGTGGTTAGATGGACTTCTACAGGTCTGTGTGGTTAGATGGACTTCTACAGGTCTGTGTGGTTAGATGGACTTCTACAGGTCTGTGTGTTTAATACAGATGGACTTCTACAGGTCTGTGTGGTTAGATGGACTTCTACAGGTCTGTGTGGTTAGATCGACTTCTACAGGTCTGTGTGGTTAGATGGACTTCTGGTCTGTGTGGTTAGATGGACTTCTACAGGTCTGTGTGTTTAATACAGATGGACTTCTACAGGTCTGTGTGGTTAGATGGACTTCTACAGGTCTGTGTGGTTAATACAGATGGACTTCTACAGGTCTGTGTGGTTAGATGGGCTTCTACAGGTCTGTGTGGTTAGATGGACTTCTACAGGTCTGTGTGGTTAGATGGACTTCTACAGGTCTGTGTGTTTAGATGTACTTCTACAGGTCTGTGTGGTTAGATGGACTTCTACAGGTCTGTGTGGTTAGATGGACTTCTACAGGTCTGTGTGTTTAATACAGATGGACTTCTACAGGTCTGTGTGGTTAGATGGACTTCTACAGGTCTGTGTGTTTAATACAGATGGACTTCTACAGGTCTGTGTGTTTAGATGGACTTCTACAGGTCTGTGTGTTTAATACAGATGGACTTCTACAGGTCTGTGTGGTTAGATGGACTTCTACAGGTCTGTGTGTTTAGATGGACTTCTACAGGTCTGTGTGGTTAGATGGACTTCTACAGGTCTGTGTGGTTAGATGGACTTCTACAGGTCTGTGTGGTTAGATGGACTTCTACAGGTCTGTGTGGTTAGATGGACTTCTACAGGTCTGTGTGGTTAGATGGACTTCTACAGGTCTGTGTGGTTAGATGGACTTCTACAGGTCTGTGTGTTTAGATGGACTTCTACAGGTCTGTGTGGTTAGATGGACTTCTACAGGTCTGTGTGGTTAGATGGACTTCTACAGGTCTGTGTGTTTAATACAGATGGACTTCTACAGGTCTGTGTGGTTAGATGGACTTCTACAGGTCTGTGTGTTTAATACAGATGGACTTCTACAGGTCTGTGTGTTTAGATGGACTTCTACAGGTCTGTGTGTTTAATACAGATGGACTTCTACAGGTCTGTGTGGTTAGATGGACTTCTACAGGTCTGTGTGGTTAGATGGACTTCTACAGGTCTGTGTGTTTAATACAGATGGACTTCTACAGGTCTGTGTGGTTAGATGGACTTCTACAGGTCTGTGTGGTTAATACGGATGGACTTCTACAGGTCTGTGTGTTTAGATGGACTTCTACAGGTCTGTGTGGTTAGATGGACTTCTACAGGTCTGTGTGGTTAGATGGACTTCTACAGGTCTGTGTGGTTAGATGGACTTCTACAGGTCTGTGTGGTTAAATGGACTTCTACAGGTCTGTGTGGTTAGATGGACTTCTACAGGTCTGTGTGGTTAGATGGACTTCTACAGGTCTGTGTGGTTAGATGGACTTCTACAGGTCTGTGTGGTTAGATGGACTTCTACAGGTCTGTGTGTTTAATACAGATGGACTTCTACAGGTCTGTGTGGTTAGATGGACTTCTACAGGTCTGTGTGGTTAGATCGACTTCTACAGGTCTGTGTGGTTAGATGGACTTCTACAGGTCTGTGTGGTTAGATGGACTTCTACAGGTCTGTGTGTTTAATACAGATGGACTTCTACAGGTCTGTGTGGTTAGATGGACTTCTACAGGTCTGTGTGGTTAATACAGATGGACTTCTACAGGTCTGTGTGGTTAGATGGACTTCTACAGGTCTGTGTGGTTAGATGGACTTCTACAGGTCTGTGTGGTTAGATGGACTTCTACAGGTCTGTGTGTTTAGATGTACTTCTACAGGTCTGTGTGGTTAGATGGACTTCTACAGGTCTGTGTGGTTAGATGGACTTCTACAGGTCTGTGTGTTTAATACAGATGGACTTCTACAGGTCTGTGTGGTTAGATGGACTTCTACAGGTCTGTGTGTTTAATACAGATGGACTTCTACAGGTCTGTGTGTTTAGATGGACTTCTACAGGTCTGTGTGTTTAATACAGATGGACTTCTACAGGTCTGTGTGGTTAGATGGACTTCTACAGGTCTGTGTGTTTAGATGGACTTCTACAGGTCTGTGTGGTTAGATGGACTTCTACAGGTCTGTGTGGTTAGATGGACTTCTACAGGTCTGTGTGGTTAGATGGACTTCTACAGGTCTGTGTGGTTAGATGGACTTCTACAGGTCTGTGTGGTTAGATGGACTTCTACAGGTCTGTGTGGTTAGATGGACTTCTACAGGTCTGTGTGTTTAGATGGACTTCTACAGGTCTGTGTGGTTAGATGGACTTCTACAGGTCTGTGTGGTTAGATGGACTTCTACAGGTCTGTGTGTTTAATACAGATGGACTTCTACAGGTCTGTGTGGTTAGATGGACTTCTACAGGTCTGTGTGTTTAGATGGACTTCTACAGGTCTGTGTGTTTAGATGGACTTCTACAGGTCTGTGTGGTTAGATGGACTTCTACAGGTCTGTGTGTTTAGATGGACTTCTACAGGTCTGTGTGGTTAGATGGACTTCTACAGGTCTGTGTGTTTAGATGGACTTCTACAGGTCTGTGTGGTTAGATGGACTTCTACAGGTCTGTGTGTTTAGATGGACTTCTACAGGTCTGTGTGTTTAGATGGACTTCTACAGGTCTGTGTGTTTAATACAGATGGACTTCTACAGGTCTGTGTGTTTAGATGGACTTCTACAGGTCTGTGTGTTTAATACAGATGGACTTCTACAGGTCTGTGTGTTTAGATGGACTTCTACAGGTCTGTGTGGTTAGATGGACTTCTACAGGTCTGTGTGGTTAGATGGACTTCTACAGGTCTGTGTGTTTAGATGGACTTCTACAGGTCTGTGTGTTTAGATGGACTTCTACAGGTCTGTGTGTTTAGATGGACTTCTACAGGTCTGTGTGGTTAGATGGACTTCTACAGGTCTGTGTGGTTAGATGGACTTCTACAGGTCTGTGTGGTTAGATGGACTTCTACAGGTCTGTGTGGTTAGATGGACTTCTACAGGTCTGTGTGTTTAGATGGACTTCTACAGGTCTGTGTGTTTAGATGGACTTCTACAGGTCTGTGTGTTTAGATGGACTTCTACAGGTCTGTGTGTTTAGATGGACTTCTACAGGTCTGTGTGTTTAGATGGACTTCTACAGGTCTGTGTGGTTAGATGGACTTCTACAGGTCTGTGTGTTTAGATGGACTTCTACAGGTCTGTGTGGTTAGACTTCTACAGGTCTGTGAGATGGACTTCTACAGGTCTGTGTGTTTAGATGGACTTCTACAGGTCTGTGTGGTTAGATGGACTTCTACAGGTCTGTGTGTTTAGATGGACTTCTACAGGTCTGTGTGGTTAGATGGACTTCTACAGGTCTGTGTGGTTAGATGGACTTCTACAGGTCTGTGTGTTTAGATGGACTTCTACAGGTCTGTGTGGTTAGATGGACTTCTACAGGTCTGTGTGTTTAGATGGACTTCTACAGGTCTGTGTGTTTAATACAGATGGACTTCTACAGGTCTGTGTGGTTAGATGGACTTCTACAGGTCTGTGTGTTTAGATGGACTTCTACAGGTCTGTGTGTTTAGATGGACTTCTACAGGTCTGTGCTGTGTTCGGTGATGTATATAACAGTGTTTATTATTATTACAGGTGGATAGGCTGTGTGGCCGTGCTGTGTTCAGTGGTTCTGGTTTTGACCTTTAACTTCCTGGGTCTGTTGTGCGGAACGTGTGGCTACGACAAACAGGCCACGCCCACCACCCGCGGCTGCCTATCAAACACCGGAGGCAACCTGCTAATGGCGTGAGTAACCATGACAATATCCTGGCAGCATCCATAATATCACACTTCTCTCTCTCTGCCCCCCCCTCTCTGCCCCCCCCTCTCTGTCTCTCTCTGTCTCTGTCTGTCTCTCTCTGTCTCTCTCTGTCTCTCTCTCTCTCTCTCTCTCTCTCTCTCTCTCTCTCTCTCTCTCTCTCTCTCTCTCTGTCTCTGTCTGTCTCTCTCTCTCTCTCTCTCTCTCTCTCTCTCTCTCTCTCTCTCTCTCTCAATTCAATTCAATTCAAGGGCTTTGTCTCTCTCTCTCTATATATATATCTGTCTCTCTGGCTCTGTCTCTCTCTGTCTCTCTCTTTGTCTCTCTCTCTGTCTCTCTCTGTCTCTCTCTGTCTGTCTCTGTCTGTCTCTCTCTCTGGCTCTGTCTGTCTGTCTGTCTGTCTGTCTGTCTGTCTGTCTGTCTGTCTGTCTGTCTGTCTGTCTGTCTGTCTGTCTGTCTGTCTGTCTGTCTGTCTGTCTGTCTGTCTGTCTGTCTGTCTGTCTGTCTGTCTGTCTGTCTGTCTGTCTGTCGGTCTGTCTCTCGATCCTCTCTGTCTCTCTCACTGTCTCTCTCCTCTTCATCTCAGAGGTGTAGGGTTCAGCTTCATCTTTGCCTGGGTATTGATGGGGCTGGTATCAGCAGGGTTTGTTGTCGGGGGCAACATTGAGAAGCTGTTCTGTGAACCGCTTGCTAACAGACAACTGTTCAAGGTACACACCTTCCCCCTTTCTCTCCCCCTCTCCCCTCCCTCTCTCACCCTCTCCTCCTCCCTCTGTCACCCTCTGACCTCCCTCTCTCACCCTCTGACCTCCCTCTCTCACCCTCTCCTCCTCCCTCCTCACCCTCTCTCCCCTCTGACCTCCCTCTCTCACCCTCTCCTCCTCCCTCTCTCTGACCCTCTCCTCCTCCTCCCTCTCTCACCCTCTCACCTCCCTCTCTCACCCCCCCTCCCTCTCACCCTCTCTCACTCTCTCCCCCTTCTCTCTCACCCTCTCCCCCTCTCTCTCATCCTCTCTCACCCCCCTCTCTCACCCTCTCCCCTCCCTCTCTCTCACCCTCTCTCACACTCTACCCTCTCTCACCCTCTCGCCTCCTCTCTCACCCTCTCTCACCCTCTCCCCCTCTCTCTCACCCTCTATCACCCTCTCCCCCTCTCTCTCATCCTCTCTCACCCTCTCCCCCCCCTCTCTCACCCTCTCCCCTCCCTCTCCCCCTCTCTCTCATCCTCTCTCACCCTCTCCCCCCCTCTCTCTCATCCTCTCTCACCCTCTCCCCCTCTCTCTCATCCTCTCTCACCCTCTCCCCCCTCTCTCACCCTCTCCCCTCCCCTCTCTCTCATCCTCTCTCACCCTCTCTCCCCCTCTCTCACCCTCTCCCCTCCCTCTCTCTCACCCTCTCTCTCACCATCTCCCTCCCTCACCCTCTCAGTCCTGTGTCCTCCAGTATCTAGACACTACAGCCCTGTGTCCTCCAGTATCTAGACACTACAGCCCTGTGTCCTCCAGTATCTAAACACTACAGCCCTGTGTCCTCCAGTATCTAGACACTACAGCCCTTACCTCCAGTATCTAGACACTACAGCCCTGTGTCCTCCAGTACCTAGACACTACAGCCCTGTGTCCTCCAGTTTCCTAACGTGTGTGTGTGTGTGTGTGTGTGTGTGTGTGTGTATGTGTATGTGTGCGTGCGTGCGTGCGTATAGATAATAGACACTCCCTACATGGTCCATCCTGCCAAGAAGAACTTCCTGCCTGGCATGCTGTTCCAGAACCCTAACATCGACCTGACTGTAGGAAGCATGTACCGGTGAGACACACACACACACACACACACACACACACACGCTGTTCCAGAACCCTAACATCGACCTGACTGTAGGAAGCATGTACCGGTGAGACACACACACACACACACACACACACACACACACACACGCTGTTCCAGAACCCTAACATCGACCTGACTGTAGGAAGCATGTACCGGTGAGACACACACACACACACACACACACACACACACACACACACACACACACACACACACACACACACACACACACACACACACACACACACACACACACACACACACACACACACACACACACACACACACACACACACACACACACACACACACACACACACACGCAGTTCCAGAACCCTAACATCGACCTGACTGTAGGAAGCATGTACCGGTGAGACACACACACACACACACACACACACACACACACACACACACACACACACACACACACACACACACACACACATGCACGTTAGCACGCAGACGCACACAGACCAACACACACACACCATTCACATCACTGGACACAGACATTAGTTCATTTTGATTTAGTTGTTTACCTACGTGAATTCACAGTCAAATCAACAAAATACTAATTGGAAAAGGACAGTAGTTAGGATTACAGTAGCTAGGATTACAGTAGTTAGGATTACAGTAGCTAGGTTTACAGTCGCTAGGTTTACAGTAGCTAGGATTACAGTAGCTAGGTTTACAGTAGTTAGGATTACAGTAGCTAGGTTTACAGTCGCTAGGATTACAGTAGCTACGATTACAGTAACCAGGATTACAGTAGCTAGGTTTACAGTAGCTAGGATTACAGTAGCTAGGATTACAGTAGTTAGGATTACAGTAGCTAGGATTACAGTAGCTAGGATTACAGTAGCTAGGATTACAGTAGCTAGGTTTACAGTAGCTAGGATTACAGTAGCTAGGATTACAGTAGTTAGGATTACAGTCGCTAGGTTTACAGTAGCTAGGATTACAGTAGCTACGATTACAGTAGCTAGGTTTACAGTCGCTAGGTTTACAGTAGCTAGGATTACAGTAGCTATGATTACAGTAGTTAGGATTACAGTAGCTAGGTTTACAGTCGCTAGGTTTACAGAAGCTATGTTTACAGTAGATAGGTTTACAGAAGTTAGGTTTACAGTAGCTAGGATTACAGTAGCTACGATTTCAGTAGCTAGGTTTACAGTCGCTAGGTTTACAGTAGCTAGGATTACAGTAGCTACGATTACAGTAGTTAGGATTACAGTAGTTAGGATTACAGTAGCTAGGTTTACAGTCGCTAGGTTTACAGAAGCTATGTTTACAGTAGATAGGTTTACAGAAGTTAGGTTTACAGTAGCTAGGATTACAGTAGCTACGATTTCAGTAGCTAGGTTTACAGTCGCTAGGTTTACAGTAGCTAGGATTACAGTAGCTACGATTACAGTAACCAGGATTACAGTAGCTAGGTTTACAGTAGCTAGGATTACAGTAGCTAGGGTTACAGTAGCTAGGTTTACAGTAGTTAGGTTTACAGTAGCTAGGCTTACAGTACCTAGGTTTACAGAAGCTAGATTTACAGAAGCTAGGTTTACAGTAGATAGGTTTACAGAAGTTAGGTTTACAGTAGCTAGGTTTACAGAAGCTAGGTTTGCAGTAGCTAGGTTTACAGTATCTAGGTTTACAATCGCTAGGTTTACAATAGCTAGGTTTACAGAAACTAGGTTTACATAATCTAGGTTTACGGAAGCTAGGTTTACAGTAGCTAGGTTTACAGAAGCTAGGTTTACAGTAGCTAGGTTTACAGAAGCTAGGTTTACAGTAGTTAGGTTTACAGTAGCTAGGCTTACAGTACCTAGGTTTACAGAAGCTAGATTTACAGAAGCTATGTTTACAGTAGATAGGTTTACAGAAGTTAGGTTTACAGTAGCTAGGTTTACAGAAGCTAGGTTTGCAGTAGCTAGGTTTACAGTATCTAGGTTTACAATCGCTAGGTTTACAATAGCTAGGTTTCCAGAAGCTAGGTTTACAGTAGCTATGTTTACAGTAGCTAGGTTTACAGTAGTTTGGATTACAGAAGCTAGGTTTACAGGTGTTTGGATTACAGAAGATAGGCTTACAGTAGTTTGGATTACAGTAACTAGGTTTACAGAAGCTAGGTTTACAGTAGTTTGGATTAGAGAAAATAGGTTTACAGTAGTTTGGATTACAGAAGATAGGCTTACAGTAGTTTGGATTACAGAAACTAGGTTTACAGTAGTTTGGATTACAGAAGATAAGTTTACAGTAGTTTGGATTACAGAAGATAGGTTTACAGTAGTTTGGATTACAGAAATTAGGTTTACAGTAGTTTGGATTACGGAAGTTAGGTTTACAGTAGTTTGGATTACAGAAGATAGGTTTACAGTAGTTTGGATCACGGAATATAGGTTTACAGTAGTTTGGATTACAGAAGATAGTTTTACAGTAGTTTGGATTACAGAAGATAGGTTTACAGTAGTTTGGATTACAGAATATAGGTTTACAGTAGTTTGGATTACAGAACATAGGTTTACAGTAGTTTGGATTACAGAAATTAGGTTTACAGTAGTTTGGATTACAGAAATTAGGTTTACAGTAGTTTGGATTACAGAAGTTAGGTTTACAGTAATTTGACCAAAACCAAAAGATCCCACCATGTAAAACAAACCAATTGTCAGTCCTGCGTTTATTACATTGTAGAGACATGTCATGTTTCCATCAGCCATGACTTCTTCCATGGGTCAGGAGATTCACCCGGCTGGATGGAAACGTGGTCAGCCATGACTTCTTTCCATGGGTCAGGAGATTCACCCGGCTGGATGGAAACGTAGCCATGACTTCTTTCAATGGGTCAGGAGATTCACCCGGCTGGATGGAAACGTGGTCAGCCATGACTTCTTTCCATGGGTCAGGAGATTCACCCGGCTGGATGGAAACGTGGTCAGCCATGACTTCTTTCCATGGGTCAGGAGATTCACCCGGCTGGATGGAAACGTAGCCATGACTTCTTTCCATGGGTCAGGAGATTCACCCGGCTGGATGGAAACGTAGCCATGACTTCTTTCCATGGGTCAGGAGATTCACCCGGCTGGATGGAAACGTAGCCATTCTTTCCATGGGTCAGGAGATTCTGGATGGAAACTTGACTTCAATGGGTCAGGAGATTCACCCGGTTGGATGTGTGTGTGTGTGTGTGTGTGTGTGTGTGTGTGTGTGTGTGTGTGTGTGTGTGTGTGTGTGTAGAGACTGCCATGATAACAACGGGCTGTACCATGCTCTGCAGCTGGAGACAATGTTCAACATCAACACCTTCCTCAAAACAACCGTGGTATGTCAGGGTCTGGGGGGGTGTCAGCGTGTGTGTGAGGGGGTCTGTGTGTGTGTGTGTGTGTGTGTGTGTGTGGGGGGGGTCTGTGTGGGAGGGTCTGTGTGTGTGTGTGTGTGTGTCTGTGTGTCTGTGTGTGTGTGTGTGTGTGTGTGTGTGGGGGGGGAACTGTGTGTGTGGGGGGGAGGGACTGTGTGTGTTACAGTTCGACCATTGGGTTATTGTTCTAGATAAAGGGTTGAGATAGTCATTCCTAGAACTGTTACACAACCCTAACCCATAATTCATAAGGGTTTTTGTATCCGTCTCTGTCTGTCTGTCTGTCTGTCTGTCTGTCTGTCTGTCTGTCTGTCTGTCTGTCTGTCTGTCTGTCTGTCTGTCTGTCTGTCTGTCTGTCTGTCTGTCTGTCTGTCTGTCTGTCTGTCTGTCTGTCTGTCTGTCTGTCTGTCTGTCTGTCTGTCTGTCTGTCTGTCTGTCTGTCTGTCTGTCTGTCTGTCTGTCTGTCTGTCTGTCTGTCTGTCTGTCTGTCTGTCTGTCTGTCTGTCTGTGTCTGTCTGTCTGTCTGTGTATCTGTGTGTGTTGTGTGTGTGTGTGTGTGTGTGTGTGTGTGTATCTGTGTGTTTGTGTGTGTGTGTGTGTCTGTGCTTCTGTGTGTGTGTGTGTGTGTGTGTCTGTGCCTCTGTGTGTGTGTGTGTGTGTCTGTGTGTGTGTGTGTCTGTGTGTGTGTCTCTGTGTGTGTGTCTGTGTGTGTGTGTGTGTGTGTCAGTTTAACAAGGACCTGGTGAAGGTGTTTGACAGCGTGAGCATCGACCTCCAGAGCATTGTGTTATTGGAGCAGGATGGACGAGATAACCTGCTGACCTTCTCTGACGCTGGGATAGGAGATATTAACTATGCTGCTTACCTAGCAGAGGTATAACCCCTGACCTCTAACCCATGAACCCTGACCCCTAACGTGATAACCTGCTGACCTTCTCTGACGCTGGGATAGGAGATATTAACTATGCTGCTTACCTAGCAGAGGTATAACCCCTGACCTCTAACCCATGAACCCTGACCCCTAACGTGATAACCTGCTGACCTTCTCTAACGCTGGGATAGGAGATATTAACTATGCTGCTTACCTAGCAGAGGTATAACCCCTGACCTCTAACCCATGAACCCTGACCCCTAACGTGATAACCTGCTGACCTTCTCTAACGCTGGGATAGGAGATATTAACTATGCTGCTTACCTAGCAGAGGTATAACCCCTGACCTCTAACCCATGAACCCTGACCCCTAACTTGATAACCTTCTCTAACGCTGGGATAGGAGATATTAACTATGCTGCTTACCTAGCAGAGGTATAACCCCTGACCTCTAACCCATGAACCCTGACCCCTAACGTGATAACCTGCTGACCTTCTCTAACGCTGGGATAGGAGATATTAACTATGCTGCTTACCTAGCAGAGGTATAACCCCTGACCTCTAACCCATGAACCCTGACCCCTAACGTGATAACCTGCTAACCTTCTCTAACGCTGGGATAGGAGATATTAACTATGCTGCTTACCTAGCAGAGGTATAACCCCTGACCTCTAACCCATGAACCCTGACCCCTAACGTGATAACCTGATAACCTTCTCTAACGCTGGGATAGGAGATATTAACTATGCTGCTTACCTAGCAGAGGTATAACCCCTGACCTCTAGCCACTGAACCATGACCCTTAACCCATGACCCCCTGACCTCTAACCCTAACCCATGATCCCTGACCCCTAACGGATAACCTGCTAACCTTCTCTAACGCTGGGATAGGAGATATTAACTATGCTGCTTACCTAGCAGAGGTATAACCCCTGACCTCCAGCCACGGAACCATGACCCTTAACCCATGACCCCTGACCTCTAACCACTGAACCATGACCCTTAACCCATGACCCCTGAACAGTAACCACTGCACCCTGAACCCTAACCCATGACCCCTGACCTCTAACCACTTAACCATGAGCCCTAATCACTAAACCCTGCCCCTAACCCATGACCACTGAACCCTGACCACTAAACCCTGACCTCTAACCCTGATCACTAAACCCTGACCCCTAACCCATGACCACTGAACCCTGACCACTGAACCCTGATCCTTAACTAGAGGTCGACCGTTTAATCAGAATGGCCGATTTCAAGTTGTCATAACAATCGTAAATCAGTATTTTTGGGCACCGATTTTTATTTTTTATTTTTATACCTTCATTTAACAGTGCCTTGTTCAGGGGCAGAACGACAGATTTTCACCTTGTCAGCTCGGGGATCCAATCTTGCAACCGTACAGTTAACTAGTCCAACGCTCTAACCACCAGCCTCTCATTGCACTCCACAAGGAGACTTACGTGAATGCAGTAGAAGCCAAGGTAAGTTGCTAGCTAGCATTAAACTTATCTTATAAAAAGAATCAATCATAATCACTAGTTAACTACACATTGTTGATGATTTTACTCGTTTATCTAGCGTGTCCTGCGTTGCATATAATCGATGCAATGCTGGGGGATGATTTAACAAAAGGGCATTTGCGAAAAACCACAATCGTTGGACGACTGTACCTAACCATAAACACCAATGCCTTTCTTAAAATCAATACACAGAAGTATATATTTTTAAACCTGCATATTTAGCTAATAGAAGGTTGGCAGGTAATATTAACCAGGTGAAATTGTGTCACTTCTCTTGCATTTATTGCACGCAGAGTCAGTTTGGGCAGCCTGGCTCATTGCGAACTAATTTGCTAGAATTGTACATAATTATGACATAACATTGAAGGTTGTAACAGGATTATTTAGACTGATGGATGCCACCCGTCTGATAAAATACGAACGGTTCCGTATTTCACTGAAAGAATGATAACCTGCTAATCAGGGCAAGGTGTCTGGCAACATGACTGAATACAAACAGTGCAGCTATTCCCTCCGTAAGGCTATTAAACAAGCTAAGCGTCAGTACAGAGACAAAGTGGAATCTCAATTCAATGGCTCAGACACAAGAGGCATGTGGCAGGGTCTACAGTCAATCACGGACTACAAGATGAAATCCAGCCCAGTCACGGACCAGGATGTCTTGCTCCCAGGCAGACTAAATAACTTTTTTGCCCGCTTTGAGGACAAATACAGTGCCACTGACACGGCCTGCAACGGAAACATGCGGTCTCTCCTTCACTGCAGCCGAGGTGAGTAAGACATTTAAACGTGTTAACCCTCGCAAGGCTGCAGGCCCAGACGGCATCCCCAGCCGCGCCCTCAGAGCATGCGCAGACCAGCTGGCCGGTGTGTTTACGGACATATTCAATCAATCCCTATACCAGTCTGCTGTTCCCACATGCTTCAAGAGGGCCACCATTGTTCCTGTTCCCAAGAAAGCTAAGGTAACTGAGCTAAACGACTACCGCCCCGTAGCACTCACTTCCGTCATCATGAAGTGCTTTGAGAGACTAGTCAAGGACCATATCACCTCCACCCTACCTGACACCCTAGACCCACTCCAATTTGCTTACCGCCCAAATAGGTCCACAGACGATGCAATCTCAACCACACTGCACACTGCCCTAACCCACCTGGACAAGAGGAATACCTATGTGAGAATGCTGTTCATCGACTACAGCTCGGCATTCAACACCATAGTACCCTCCAAGCTCGTCATCAAGCTCGAGACCCTGGGTCTCGACCCGCCCTGTGCAACTGGGTACTGGACTTCCTGACGGGCCGCCCCCAGGTGGTGAGGGTAGGCAACAACATCTCCTCCCCGCTGATCCTCAACACGGGGCCCCACAAGGGTGCGTTCTGAGCCCTCTCCTGTACTCCCTGTTCACCCACGACTGCGTGGCCACGCACGCCTCCAACTCAATCATCAAGTTTGCGGACGACACAACAGTGGTAGGCTTGATTACCAACAACGACGAGACGGCCTACAGGGAGGAGGTGAGGGCCCTCGGAGTGTGGTGTCAGGGTAATAACCTCACACTCAACGTCAACAAAACTAAGGAGATGATTGTGGACTTCAGGAAACAGCAGAGGGAACACCCCTATCCACATCGATGGAACAGTAGTGGAGAGGGTAGCTAGTTTTAAGTTCCTCGGCATACACATCACAGACAAACTGAATTGGTCCACTCACACTGACAGCGTCGTGAAGAAGCGCAGCAGCGCCTATTCAACCTCAGGAGGCTGAAGAAATTTGGCTTGTCACCAAAAGCACTCACAAACTTCTACAGATGCACAATCGAGAGCATCCTGGCGGGCTGTATCACCGCCTGGTACGGCAACTGCTCCGCCCTCAACCGTAAGGCTCTCCAGAGGGTAGTGAGGACTGCACAACGCATCACCGGGGGCAAACTACCTGCCCTCCAGGACACCTACACCACCCGTTGTTACAGGAAGGCCATAAAGATCATCAAGGACATCAACCACCCGAACCACTGCCTGTTCACCCCGCTATCATCCAGAAGGCGAGGTCAGTACAGGTGCATCAAAGCTGGGACCGAGAGACTGAAAAACAGCTTCTATCTCAAGGCCATCAGACTGTTAAACAGCCACCACTAACACTGAGTGGCTGCTGCCAACACACTGTCATTGACACTGACCCAACTCCAGCCATTTTAATAATGGGAATTGATGGGAAATGATGTAAATATATCACTAGCCACTTTAAACAATGCTACCTTATATAATGTTACTTACCCTACATTATTCATCTCATATGCATATGTATATACTGTACTCTACATCATCGACTGCATCCTTATGTAACATGTATCACTAGCCACTTTAACTATGCCACTTTGTTTACTTTGTCTACACACTCATCTCATATGTATATACTGTACTCGATACCATCTACTATATGCTGCTCTGTACCATCACTCATTCATATATCCTTATGTACATGTTCCTTATCCCCTTACACTGTGTATAAGACAGTAGTTTTGGAATTGTTAGTTAGATTACTTGTTGGTTATCACTGCATTGTCGGAACTAGAAGCACAAGCATTTCGCTACACTCGCATTAACATCTGCTAACCATGTGTATGTGACAAATAAAATTTGATTTGATTTGATTTGATAGTTCCCAGATTCGACCATATTAATGACCAAAGGCTCGTATTTCTGTGTGTTATTATGTTGTAACTAAGTCTATGATTTGATAAAGCAGTCAGACTGAGCAGTGGTACAAATGGTATAGAGGGAAATAGTCCTATAATTCCTATAACAACTATAACCTAAAACTTCTTACCTCGGAATATTGAAGACTCGTGTTAAAAGGAACCACCAGATTTCATATATTCTCATGTTCTGAGCAAGGAACTGAAACGTTAGCTTTCTTACATGGCACATATTGCACTTTTACTTTCTTCTCCAACCCTTTGTTTTTGCATTATTTAAACCAAACTGAACAGGTTCCATTATTTATTTGAGGCTAAATTGATTTTATTGATGTATTATATTAAGTTAAAATAAGTGTTAATTCAGTATTGTTGTAATTGTCATTAATACAAATATATATATTTTTAAATCGGCCGATTAATCGGTATAGGCTTTTTTGGTCCTCCAATAATTGGTATCGGAATCGGCGTTGAAAATCATAATCGGTCGACCTCTACCCCTAACCCCTAACCACTAAACCCTGACCACTAAACCCTGACCTCTAACCCCTGACCACTGAACCCTGACCCCTGATCAATAAACCCTGACCCCTAACCACTGAACCCTGACCCCTGACCTCTAACCCCTGACTCTGTGTGTGTAGGTGAATAAAGGTGTAACTCTGGTGGATCTGCTGTCGTTTTCCAATGAGCTGGAGGCCCAGGCCGACCTTCTGGTGAGTCCCTAACCCTTAGACCCTAACCCCTAATGAGCTGGAGGCCCAGGCCGACCTTCTGGTGAGTCCCTAACCCCTAGACCCTAACCCCTAATGAGCTGGAGGCCCAGGCCGACCTTCTGGTGAGTCCCCTAACCCCTAGACCCTAACCCCTAATGAGCTGGAGGCCCAGGCCGACCTTCTGGTGAGTCTCCTAACCCCTAGACCTAACCCCTAATGAGCTGGAGGCCCAGGCTAACCTTCTGGTGAGTCTCCTAACCCCTAGACATAACCCCTAATGAGCTGGAGGCCCAGGCCGACCTTCTGGTGAGTCCCCTAACCCCTAGACCCTAACCCCTAATGAGCTGGAGGCCCAGGCCGACCTTCTGGTGAGTCTCCTAACCCCTAGACCTAACCCCTAATGAGCTGGAGGCCCAGGCCGACCTTCTGGTGAGTCTCCTAACCCCTAGACCTAACCCCTAACGAGCTGGAGGCCCAGGCCGACCTTCTGGTGAGTCCCCTAACCCCTAGACCCTAACCCCTAACGAGCTGGAGGCCCAGGCAGACCTTCTGGTGAGTCCCCTAACCCCTAGACCCTAACCCCTAGACCCTAACCCCCAACCCCTAACCTCACGAACCCCTAACGAGCTGGAGGCCCAGGCCGACCTTCTGGTGAGTCTCCCCTAGACCCTAACCCCTAGACCCTAACCCCTAACGAGCTGGAGGCCCAGGCAGACCTTCTGGTGAGTCTCCCTAACCCCTAGACCCTAACCCCTAACGAGCTGGAGGCCCAGGCCGACCTTCTGGTTCTGAGTCCCTAACCCCTAGACCCTAACCCCTAACCCCTAATGAGCTGGAGGCCCAGGCAGAGTCTCCTAGACCCCCAACCCCACGAGCTGGAGGCCCAGGCCGACCTAACCCCCCTAGACCTAACCCCTAGACCCTAACCCCAATGAGCTGGAGGCCCAGGCAGACCTTCTGGTGAGTCCCCTCCCTAGACCCTAACCCTAGACCCTAACCCTAACGAGCTGGAGGCCCAGGCAGACCTTCTGGTGGTCTCCTAGACCCTAACCCCTAGACCTAACCCTAACCCCTAGACCCAAACCCCTAATGAGCTGGAGGCCCAGGCGGTGAGTCCCCTAACCCCTAGACCCTAACCCCTGAGCTGGAGGCCCAGGCCGACCTTCTGGTGAGTCCCTCCCCCTAGACCCTAACCCCTAATGAGCTGGAGGCCCAGGCAG